>NC_073313.1:78807739-78887357 GCF_027595985.1 Sorex araneus | reverse complement strand
CCTTTCCTCTCCTCTGCTCTCCCCTCCTCTCCTCTCCTCTCCCCTCCCCTCCCCTCCCCTCCCCTCTCCTTCTCCTCCCCTCTCCTCTCCATCATTTTGGCCCACATCCAACTACTGTGCTCAGAGGTTACTCCTGACTCTGTGTTCAGGGATCACTTCTGGCGTTATTGTGTGGGTAGGGAGGGCTATATAAAGGTAAACAGCATGCAAGGCAAAAGCCTTAATCTCTCTCCTACCTCTCTAGCCCACAGCTTTCTTTTTCAAAGGAACCAAGGCAGACCAGCCTAGCTACAAACTAAAGAACACACGTTTTACTTTCAATTTTTTCCCTCAGAGAATGCGGATGATGTTGCAGAGCACATTTTAAATTTGATAAAAGAATCTCCCATTCTGGATGAAGAAGAAACAAAGATTATTGTTTCTAAAGTATCTGATATTTCACACTGTAATGAAATAAGTATGAATCTAACCCAGATGATTTTACAAATAATCAATGCTGCTTTGGGAAAGCAGAATGATTCTGCTTCAGATCTGCATGAAGTGAGCAATGAGTAAGTACTTATACTTTGGTGAAATAAATTATTTCATAAAATTTCAAATATGTTATTAGTTCTTTTGCGTATAATACCTACTTTTAAAATGATCTGCTTAATTTGTTTTTCCCATTCCTTTATTGCTGTCATTATTGCAATGTTGGGGTCACACAATTGTTGTGATGCGCTAGGGATCCCAAGCACTCTGTGATGTGGTGCAGTGCTGGGGATGGGATATGTGGCCTCAGACATGCAAGGCAGGTGCTCTACCACTGAAAGACATTTCTGGTTCCATATGACCCCACAATACCACTTCTGGGAATATATCCCAAGGATGCAAAAGAGCACAGTAGAAATGATATCTGTACCTGTATATTCACTGCAGCACTTTTCACAATAGCCAAAATATGGAAACAACCCGAGTGCCCTAAAACAGATGACTGGTTAAAGAAATTTTGGGACTTCTATACAATGGAATACTATGCAGCTGTTAGGAGAGATGAAGTCATGAAATTTGCTTATAAATGAATAAACATGGAGAGTATTATGCTAAGTGAAATGAGTCAGAAAGAGAGGGACAGACATAGAGGGACTGCACTCATTTGTGGAGTATAAAATAACGTCACATGAGGCTGACACCCAAGGACAGTAGATACAAGGGCCAGGGGGATTGCCCCACAGCTGGAAGACTGCTTCATGAGTGGAGGGGAGAAGGCAGATGGAATAGAAAAGGGATCACTAAGAAAATGATGGCTAGAGAAACCAGTTGAGATGGGAGATGCATGCCAAAAGTAGATAATGGACCAAACATGATGACCTCTCAGTGTCTGTGATGCAAGCTATAATTCCCAAAAGTAGAGAGAGAGTATGGGGAATATTTTCTGCCTTAGGGGTAGGGGGAGAGTGGAAAAGGGGGGTATACCTGGGATATTGGTGGTGGGGAATGTGCACTGGTGGAGGGATGGGTGTTTGTTCATTGTGAGATTGTAACCCAAACATGAAAGCTTGTAACTATCTCACGGTGATTCAATAAAATTTTAAAAATAATAATAATAATAATAATAATAATAATAAAGAAACACATTTCTGGGATTAGGATGCCTCTCATCAATTTTGAAGCTCAGTATAATGCTGAGTTAGTTCACCTAACTCTACCTACTTTCAGTTATGAAAGAATACACTTAAATCATAACTGAATCTTGTTAGTAACAACCTTTCAAATCAATAGTAACCCCAACTAAACCACTTATTCATTTCCCCAGCCTTGGTGCGTCCCCCAGTGTACCCATTTTTATAAAAAGTATCCATTGGTGCTTAAATTTAAAAACCTTAAAAATGCTAGCTTCGGGGCTGGAGCAATAGCACAGCGGGTAGGGCATTTGCCTTGCACGCGGCCGACCCGGGTTCGATTCCCAGCATCCCATATGGTCCCCTGAGCACCACCAGGAGTGGATCCTGAGTGCAGAACCAGGAGTAACCCCGGTGCATTCCCAGGTGTGACTCAAAAAGAAAAAAAGAAAGAATGCTAGCTTCCTCCATGTATCTCAGGAGCCAATCAAAGTCTTATATGAATCATTGTATTTAACCCCTTTAAATGTTCCTGGAATTTTTCTCCTCCCCTCCAACGTCACCATAGTTCTTACCCCTCATTGCCTTCTAAGAGAACAAATTAATCTCCCTCCCTCTCCTCTGGCCACTTTATGATATGTCTTCTAGATAGTACTTGCAATAAGCTCAAAATGTATACAGTATCTTAACACTTGAATATGTTAATGAAAACCAACTTTAAGGGAGACAATATTAATGAAAGCAGATCCTCCAGTAATATCCTTTGAATCAGTGTTAGCTGGGATTGCTTTCTCTCCTCAGTGTTGTAATAAGACAACATTATTGAAAGACCTGCTATAAATCACATCATGTCATTCTCTTGCTTTTAAAACCACTCAGTGTCTTTCTATCACATGTAGAATTAAGCCTAAATTTCTTGGTCTATGAAGCCCTGTAGACAACAATTTTATTTAATCTTTAAATTAGTTTTTGGGGATGAGCGCTAGCATTACCTCTGCCTTTTCAGGTGAGGATGCTGAAGCTCAGTGAGCCTATTTGATTTTTCCATACAGTTAGAAATGAAAAGACTTAAGATTTAGACCTCAGTTAGTATGATTCCAAAGCCAGTCCTCTTTTATGTAATAATTCAGAACAATATAATAATCGTGGTTAAAACTACAACAAGTCTTTGGTTAATTAATTTTTATTGACTTATAATTGGTTTACAATATTACAAAGCGCTGACAGATAGTCCCAGGGGTTAAGTCACTTGTCTTTCTTGCAACTGACCCTGGTTTGTTACATGCCACTACATATGGTCTCTTGGGCCCCATGAGTAGTGAAGATCTCAGAGCACAGATCCAGGGGTAAGCTCTGAGCACTGCTGGATGTAGGACCCCCACCCGCAAAATTATAAAATTACAGGATTTTATTTCAAATGTTTAAATGTGTACAATTTTCACCACTCCCTCCACCAAAGTTCCAGGGCCATCCCACCACCAAAAGACATCCCACCTCTCCTCATTTCTCCTACTTCCTTCTTTTTCCCTCTGAGAAAAAAAATCATAATTTTTATTGAGAATAAGAGTTGGTTTTGTTGTTTCCTGCCAGTTTCTTTGCTTTTGGAAGCCATGTTCCACATAGGAGTAAACACATTCAGTTTCATTTTCATGCCTGGCTTATTGTTTCACTCAGCATAATGACTTGCCGATTAATTCTTTTTGTCCCAATAGGATGATTTTATCTTTTTAAAATTTTATTTTCCCCTTACGCCTTATATAAACACTGTGGTTTACAAAGGTGTTCACGACAATTTGCTACAGACATTCAATATACCAACACAAACACCACCACCATTGCACCTTCCCGCCACCACTATCTCCAATTTTCCCAACCACATCTTGCGCCTGCCTCCATAGCAGGGTCTCAATATTTTATGTGGATTGTTATAATTTTCTAGAAGAATGATCAAAAAATATTTCCTCAGTATAAAGTTAGTGCAGATTGTGCATCTCACCATGGAGTTATTAAGTCCTTGTATAAGAGATTACTAAGACATTATTACAGGTTAAGCCTTCCTTCTGTACTGATATTTTGTTAATCAAAATAGGATCCCTTATACATTATATTCCATTGAATCTGGTGTGCTACTCCTTCTTTATCAGTGTTGTAGAGTTCAAGTTGCTCCAGAAAGTCCAAAATTTCTAAAGAGGTGATACAGCTGGAGTTAAAATTTTAATTGGGTAGTGATTTTTTTTTAAATTTTTTAAAATTTTATTGAATAACCATGAGATAGTTACAAGCTTTCATGTTTGGGTTACAATCACACAATGATCAAACACCCATCCCTCAACCAGTGCACATTCTCTACCACCAATTTCCCCACTACAGCCCCATTTCCCACCCTCCCCTGCCCCCATGGCAGACAATATTCCCCATACTCTCTCTCTACTTTTGGGCAATTTGGTTTGCAACACAGATACTGAGAGTTATCATGGTTTTTTTTTAGGTCATCATGTTTGATCCATTATCTACTTTCAGTGCACATCTCCAATTCCGACCGATTCCTCCAGCCATCATCTTAGTGATACCCTCTCTATTCCAGCTGCCTTCTCCCAACTGTTCATGAGGCAGGCTTCCAGCTATGGAGCAGTCTTTCTGGTCCTTGTATTTACTATCCTTGGGTATCAGCATAATACTATGTTATTTTATACTCCACAAATGAGTGTAGTCCTTCTATGTCTGTCCCTCTCTGATTCACTTCACTTAGCATGATATTCTCCATCTCTATCTACTATAAGAAAATTTCATGATGTTATCTCTCCTAACAGCTGTATATTATTCCATTATGTAGAAGTACCAAATTTTCTTTATCCAGTCACCGCAACAGATTAATTTTTGCATGAGGTTTGTCCTGAGCAGCAGAATCGAACCTGTAGCATGGGGGAGATTGTGGAGTGTGAAGTTCTGTTTGGGCAGGTACTGGCCTCACCCACCCTCTCTGGGGTACCCCGGACATCTCAAGCTTGTGCGGGTTTGGAAAGAATCTTGCAACTTGTTGATATCATTTGACTTTATTTATGAGTCTCGGATTTTATCTTTTTTCAAATGACAAAGGAATGTTCCATGAGTATCTAGACCATAGCTTCTTTGCCCATCAGGCCTTTAGGTGGATTGTATGTTGTGGCAGCTGTGCAAGACTTTACATTGAGGACATTTTATAAGGAAGATAGGCTTTTTAAAAATAAAACAGTAAAAGTGATTCTTCTCTTCTGGTGGTTTCTTGTAGAATCCTGAGGATTATTGAACGAGTTGGTCACAAGATGGAATTTTCCGGGAGGATGGCGAATCTAACAGTGGCTAACTTTGCTCTGGCTGTCCTGAGAGTAGACCACATTTTTGAAGGCATGACCTTTAATATTGGCTCTTATGAAGAAGGCACAGATCCTGAGGTGAGTGTTTCTCAGGGAAAGGAGATTCAGTCCCTGGAGGGAGATGTGGTACTTTATATAGATTTTAATTTTCAGGCCACCTTTAAAAAAATTAGACACCATTGAAAGAGACAGACATAGAAAGATTGCACTCATATGTGGAATATAATGTAACTGAGAAGTACAAGTTGGCAACGATGCAACTTCTGGCAGATGTCTCTCTGGACTTAGTTACTAAAATACTAAATTACAGAAACCCAAAACTGAGAGGCCGCTAAGTGTGGTCACTCGACCTCATATCTCTTCATCCTCAGCAATGGAAAACAAATTATCTAATGCTTCCTTTTCAGCAGGTCTGACTTTAGGGGAGGGACTCTCCAAACAATAATAGTGAGTTTTGTTGAAATATTGTATGCAATCAAAATGAAAGTAAAGTGAAATTTATTAGTTACACAGGCGGGGGGGGCTTGGGGGGGGCTCGGGGTGTGGGGGGGTTTGGGGTGTGAGGGGGTGGGGTGGAGCTATACTGGGATTCTTGGTGGTGGAATATGAGCACTGGTGAAGGGATGGGTATTCGAGCATTGTATAACTGAGATTTAAACCTGAAAACTTTGTAACTTTCCACATGGTGACTCAATAAAAAATTAAAAAAAAAATTAGACACCATAGAATTAATGATTTGGTTTCAAAGCATACAATGTTTCAACACCAATCACTTCAACAGTTTCTGCTTCTCTCCACAAATGTTCACTCAACCCACTTTGCCTCCCACTCCCCAGTCTGCTTTTAAGAGAGGCTTTTAAAAAAATTATTGAATCACCATGAGATAGTTACAAGCTTTCATGTTTGGGTTACAATCTCACAATGATAAAACACCCACCCCTCCACCAGTGTACATTCCCACCACCAATATCTCCTGTATACCCCCCCTTTCCCACTTTCCCCTGTGTACATGGCAGACAATATTCCCCATAATCTCTCTCTCCTTTTGGGCATTATGGCTTGCAACAGAGACACTGAGAGGTCATCATGTTTTGTCCATTATCTACTTTTGGCACACATCTCCTATCCTGACTGATTCCTCCAGCCATCATTTTCTTAGTGATCCCTTCTCTATTCCATCTGCCTTCTCCCCTCCGCTCATGAAGCAGGCTTCCAGATGTGGGGCAATCCTCCTGGCCCTTGTATCTACTGTCCTTGGGTGTCAGCCTCATGTGATGTTATTTTATACTCCACAAATGAGTGCAGTCCTTCTATGTCTGTCCTGAAGAGAGGATTTTTATTTGCATCACTCCTGGCGATGCACAGGGGTTACTCCTGGCTCTGCACTCAGGAATTATCCCTGGCGGTGTTCAGGGGACCATCTGGGATGCTGGGAATCAAACCCGGGTCGGCCGCGTGCAAGGCAAATGCCCTACCCGCTGTGCTATAGCTCCAGCCCAAAGAGAGGCTTTTTTAAAAATAATTTTTTGCACTGTGATATTGTTTCTGATAGGGTTTCATACTTAACACTTTACCACCTTTCAGCATCACGTCCTTCTCCCGGTTGAATGCTTCCCTCCACCATAAATGTTGGTCTCTCCCTGTGATATCTCCCGGACTCCTCAAGTGGCATGTTTCCTACTTACCACCAGTTCTCCATGTTTTTTATTTCCATTGTCATTGGGTATTTGTTATTATTCTACATTTATGTTTCTTTATATCCTGCATATGAGAGAGATCATTCTGTGTAGATCTCTCCCTCTGACTAACTTCACTCAACATGATACTCTCCAGATCCCTCCATGTAGCAGTAAATTTCATGCCTTTATCTTCTTCTGATGACTAATATTCCATTGTGTATATATACCATAATTTCTTTATCTAGTCATGTATTCTTGTACACAGGGATTGCTTCCAGATTTTGGCTATTGTGTATAGTGTTGCAAGGAACATGAGGGTGCAAATGTCTTTTCTCCATTTTGTTTGAGCCCTTGGGGATATGTTCCAAGGACTGAAATTGCTGGGTCAAATGGAGGCTCATTTCCTAGAGTTTTTAGGAATGTGTATATTGTTCTCCAGAAATATTGCACCAGTCAACATTACTACCAGAAATGATTGAGACTCTCTTTCTCTTCACAAACATGCCCAAATTGGTAGTTCATGTTCTTTTTCATGTGTGCTAGTCTCTGTGGTGTGAGGTGATATTAAGTTGTTTTTTATTTGCATCCCTCTGATGATGCAGAATGATTCAGAACATTTTTTCATGTGCACCCTATGAAAAATACAAATATCCCAGGGAAGATACGTATATGAAAGACTAACACCTTGGTTGAAATTGTCGTTAGAGGTGTGAATTTTGACACTGTGACCAGAAATTATCTCATGTCTATTTATTATTAAAAACCATTTATGGAATACTTCTGCAAGATGGAACTGCATTTGTTTCTCTTGTACAGATAAACAAACAGAGAAGTAACTTTCTAAAGAACACATAGAGATGGCAGGATTCAAATATATGCCTCTCTGGCTTTAAAGTCTGTACCCTTTGCCAAGCCCTACTCAAAACAATTTGGGAGAATAACAATTTTTATAGTTTTATAGTTAAAGACTATAAAAATACATAATGGAAAATGCAAAGTTTCTATGTATATATTATATGTATATCTGCATAACTCAAACCCCTATTAAGATACAGACCATGTCTACCTATGCTAAAAATCTTCTAATGTCTCCTCATAGTCAATTCCTACAAATCTTTCCTCCATTAGTAATCGGTAGCTTTTTTTCCGTTTCTGAAATTTAAGTAACTGGAATCATGTAATATGTACTCTCTAGTTTATTTTCTGCCATGTAGTATAATGATGGGGATTTGTGAGATGCATGCTTTTGTTTTATTGTTTGTTATTTTTTTCCCTGAATAATTGTCCGTTGCATGGATATGTCACAGGTTGTCTATTCTTTTGTTGTTGGACTTTGCTTAGTTTTGAGCTATTTTAAATAGCACTGAGTTGAATATTTGTGTAAAAGTCTTTGTGTGGACCTATGTTTGCAATATATCTTGGGTAAATAAGATACTTGTTTAAATATGTAAGATCCCATAAAATGATTGTTCATTCTATGATGTGGTTTTTCTTTTTTTATATTGGCCCTTTGCTCATTCCTATTAGTGAAGTACTTGTTAACATCTTTTTGCTAATTTTAAAACTGTGTTGTTTGTCTTCTCGCAGTTGACTTGAATGTATTCTGTATACAAGTCATTTATCAGATAAAGTCAAAAAGTATTTTCTCTGGGGATGGAAAGGCAGCATAAGAGTTAAGGTACTTGCCTTGCAAGTGGCCAACTTTGGTTCAATCCTCAGAATCATATATGGTCCCCTTAACACTTCCAGGAATGATCCATGTTTGAACCCTGAGCACTACCGGGTGTGATTCCAACACATACACACATATGCCACGTTTTCTCTGTGGCTTGCCTATTCATTTTCTTTTTCAATTTTTTCCCTTTTTTGTTTTTTGGTACATACCCGGCAGTCTACTCCCAGAGTGATGCTTAATGATCATTCCAGTTGGTGTTTGGGAGACCAAGTTTTTCTGGGATTTAACCTGGGTCTTGAGAATGCAAAGCATGTGCTACAGCCCTTTAAACTCTCTCTCTAGCCCCCTATTTCTTTTCTTTTTAATTTTTAATTGAATATTCATGGATAGACCCTTACAAAGCTGTTCTTGATTGGGTTTCAGTCATATGATGATCCAACACCCATCCATACCCCCACCAGTGTAATTTCCCACCACCAATGTCCCCAGTTTCCATCCCACTATCCCCCCAGCCCGCCCCCCACCCACCCAGCCTGTCTTTATGGCATGGACTTTTCTTTCTCTCTCTCTCCTTTTGTGCATTACAGGTACTAAGAGGTCATTGTGTTTGTTCGGGGTATTTAGTATTTTTATTGGGATGGTAAGACTGGAGTAGCTTTTTAAAAAAAATGGGTGGCAGCTTCGGGGTGTCGATGTGACTTCCAAGGTTTCCGGATGTACAGGAAGGTGGAGGAGGTAGCCCATCCTGATGCCAGGAAAGCCTGGAGATTTCAGTCACAAAATCTGCATACCTGAATTTTCAGCAGATTATGTTTCAGTGATGTTTATCTGGAGCCGTCAGAGTCCAGCCGAGGGCAGAGCAGCAATTTTGGATTCTGGAGCAAGCGGCTGCCAGGGTCTCTGCTTGGATGGGCACCAGACTGACCACCCCCCCCCCCCGCTCCAATTTAACCAGGTATATTCAGCCTCGTGCAGGTCTGAGATTAACTGTGGATTTTGATCTCTTTCGAGATTTATTTATGGGTCTCTGAAGCAAGGCTGATAAATAAGCTTGTATATCTGAGCCAGAGGTGATTTGTGGGATTCCCACATACTCCCACATCCTAACTTTTGGCCTTTTAATTTCTTGGGAAACTTTGTCCCGAGTTGTCGGGGTCCAATCAGAGACACAGTGACAATTTTGTTGTATCAGGAAGTTTGAAGGCACCATCAGGCTGCTGATGCACTTGCCTGTGGGTACAAGTTCACTTTCTGGCAGCTCCACACCCACTCACTTTTTAAATGGTGACTTTTGATGAACATATGTTGATAGTATCCATTTTTCTCTTTTCTGAATTGTCTAAGAAACATTTGCCTTTCCGCAGGTAACAAAAATAATATTTTGTGCTTTCCTATTGAATTTTTTACATTTAGGACTCTATCCAAATTCATTTCATTACATGTTGTGATTGGTATGAGATATTGTGTGATGTATGCTTTGGAGTTCATTTTCGTTTCAAATAGATGCCCATTAATTCCAGCACTGTTTGTTAAAGACTTTTCTTCTCCCCTAGACTGCTTTGGCTTCTTCAACAAAAGGGCTGAGAATTTGGATCAGTAGTAGTATATTTGCCTCGCATGTGTGAACCTTCCCCACTGAAAAGTACAAACAAATCTTAAACAAAAAAAAGCGAGTGTAAGTGTAGGTTTATTTCTGAGATTTTCTGTTTAATTTATACTTATTTTGTAGATTCCTTTAAAAAAAATTGAATCACCATGAGATACACAGTTACAATGTCATTCGTGATTGGGTTTCAGTCATCCAACAGGGTCCCTTTGTGTACATTTCCCACCAGCAAGGCCCCTGTTTCCCTCCTTTCACTTCCAAAACCCCCAGCCCCCTGCCCCCAGCCTGGCTCTACTGCAAGCGGACTCTCTCTCTCTCTCTCTCTCTCTCTCTCTCTCTCTCTCTCTCTCTCTCTCTCTCCTTTTGGGCATTATGGTTCGCAATACAGGTTTTTGTAGATTCTTATATCACATTGTCTTGATAGCTGTAGTCTTGAAGTCAGGTTCCTGAATCCTTCAAAATTCAGTTACTTTTCAAGATTGTATTGATGATTATTCTAGGTGTTTGGCACAAACATATGATTTTTTCTGATTACAATTTTTGTTGGGGGGGGCACAACCAACAAAGGACTTACTCCTGGCTTTAGGTTCAGGGATCATTCCTGGTGGGCTCTAGGGACCATATGGGGTGCTGAGGATTGAGCCCAGGTGGGCCTCATGCAAGGCAAATTCCCTTCCTGCTATACAATTGCTCTGGCCCCTGGTAAAGAATCTGTACAAAAGGGGCTGGAGCAATAGCACAGCAGGTAGGGCATTTACCTTGCACGCGGCAGACCCAGGTTCGCTTCCCAGCATCCCATTGATCCCCCGAGCACCACCAGGAGTAATTCCTGAGTGCAGAGCCAGGAGTAACCACTGAGCATTGCCAGGTGTGACCCAAAAAAGCAAACAAAAGAATTTGTACAAAAATCTTATTGAGATTATGATTAAAATTGAGTTGAAGTTATTGGTTGGGGTAGAATTAATTTCTTAATAATATGTGTCTTCTAATTTAGGGACATTTATTTTTATCTACTTTAATTTCTTTCAAAATTTTATTTGTAAGTGGAGAGGTGGTACACATGTTTTGTTAAATGTATTTCTAAGTTTGTGGGGTTTTTTTTTTTTGCTTTTGCATCACACCTGGCAATGCTCAGGGGTTACTCCTGGGTCTGTACTCAGGAATTACTAAAGAAGTTGCTCACGGACCATATGGGATGTCAGGGATCGAACTCCAGTTGGCCACGTGCAAGGCAAGTGCTCTACTCACTTGTAATATTGCTCCAGCCTCATAAGCGCATTTCTAAGTATTTTTGTCTTTTGATGATGCAAGTTAATTTTTTCAATTTAATTTTATAATTGTTCATTGACAGCATATAAAATACAATTGATATTTTGTCTATATCTATTTTTATCATAAATTTACTTTTGTATCCTACTGAACTTGCTAAACTCACCAATTCTAGTAGTTATTTTTATTTTTTTCTGGCGGGAGCACACTCAGTTGTACACAGGGCTTGCTTCTGGTTCTATGCTCATCGATCACTCCTTGTCGGGCACAAGGGACTATATGAAGTGATGGGGATCAAACCTGTGCCGGGCGTGTGCAAGGGTAATCACCTACCCTCTGTACTGTTGCTCTGGCCCTTCTAGTAGATTCCTTGGGATTTTCTGTAAGCCAGCATTAAACGGAGAAACTTTTGTGTCTTCCTTGTGCTTTTCGTTTGTTTGTTTGTTTGGTTTTCTCTTCTTCTTGGGTCACACCCAGCGATGCTCAGGTGTTACTCCTGGCTCTGCACTCATGAATTACTCCTGGAGGTGCTTGGGGAAACATATGGGATGCCAGGGATTGAACCTGGTTCAGCTGAGTGCAGAGAAACGCCCTACCCACTCTACTTTTGCTCCAGCCACTTCCTTCTGTTCTTTATTCCTTTTTTCCTTACTATGTTGTTAACACATCCAATAGAATGTTGAATGGAAGCGGCTACAGTGGACATTTCATAGTTCTTGGTATTAGGAAAAATTGTTTTAACATTAAAGTGATGTTAGACATGCACTACTTTTGTTTGGCTTTTAGGTGTTCTTTATTTGATTGAGGAAGTTACCTTCCATTCCTGGTTGGCTGCAAAAAATCTTATTATGAATGGTTGTCAATTTTTTCAAATCTATTTCTGTGCTTCTTACATTGATATTTTAAGTTTTCTCCTTTATTCTTCTAATATGATGAATAGTGTTGATTTTAAAATTTTAAACCAATCTTGTATTCCTGGAAGAAACCTTTCACCATTTTAAAATATTGCTACTTTCAACCTGTTAAATATTTTATTTTTTTTGCTTTGTGAATCACACCCGACGATGCACAGGGGTTATTCCTGGCTCTGCACTCAAGAATTACTCCTGGCATTGTTCAGGGAATTATATGGGGTGCTGGGAATCGAACCCGGGTCGGCTGCATGCAAGGCAAACACCCTATCCTTTGTGCTACAGCTCCAGATCCCTGTTTATATTTTCTTAAGTGTTTGGGCAGTTTTGTTCATGAAAGATGTTGATCTAAAATGTTCTTTTTTCTATTTGTTTTCTCCATCAGCTTTGGATTATGGTTTCACTAACTTTATAAAAGCTAGATGGAAAATAGTACCTCTTCTACTTTTAGAATTTTGGAATATTAGTGTTCTTTCTTCATTTAATGCTTGATAATGTTCACTAAGAAACTCTCTAGGTATGGAATTTTTGTGGGAAGTATTTTGATAGCAAATCTAATTTAATTGGAGGATATAATGACATTCAGATATTCTGATTATTCTTGTGTCTTTTGGTTAGTTTTATTTATTTATTTATTTATTTTTATTTATTTATTTTTCATTAGTGAATCACCGTGAGGGTACAGTTACAGATTTACTCATCTTTGTGCTTTTGTTTCCCTTATACCAAGTTCGAGAACCCATCCCTTCACCATTGCCCATTCTCCACCACCAGTAAACCCAGCATCCCTCCTACCCTCCCCAATCCCATCTCCCCCCACCCCACCCTGCCACTGTGGCAGGGTATTCCCTTTTGTTCTCTCTCTCTGATTAGGTGTTGTGGTTTGCAATAAAGGTGTTGAGTGGCCATTGCGTTCAGTCTCTAGTCTACATTTGGCAAGCGTCACCCCTCCCCCACATGACCTCCGACCACATTTTACTTGGTGTTCCCTTCTCTGAGTTGCCCAGAATGAGAGTCCAGCCTCCAAGCCATGGAGTCAACCTCCTAGTACTTATTTCTACTATTCTTGGGTGTTAGACTCCTAGTCTGTTATTCTATATTCCACAGATGAGTGCAATCTTTCCATGTCTGTCTCTCTCTTTCTGACTCATTTCACTTAGCATGATACTTTCCATGCTGATCCACTTATATGCAAAATTCATGACCTCCTTTT
The DNA here is from genome assembly GCF_027595985.1 of Sorex araneus. NCBI lineage: Eukaryota > Metazoa > Chordata > Mammalia > Eulipotyphla > Soricidae > Sorex > Sorex araneus. The sequence continues at coordinate 78,874,050 of NC_073313.1, read as the reverse complement.
TCCTAACAGCTGCATAGTATTCCATTGTATAGATATACCAACGTTTCTTCAACCAGTCATCTGTTCTAGGGCACTCGGGTTTTTTCCAGATTCTGGCTATTGTAAACAGTGCTGCGATGAACATATAAGTGCAGATGTCATTTCGACTATACCTTTTTGCTTCTCTGGGATATATTCCCAGCAGTGGTATTGCTGGGTCAAATGGGAGCTCAATTTCTAAGTTTTTGAGAGTCGTCCATATTGTTTTCCAAAAGGGCTGAACCAGTCTGCATTCCCACCAGCAGTGTAGAATGGTTAGTTTTATTTTTTCTAAGAATTGTTTAACTTGTTGGGCTTGGTAGCAATAATTGTTCACAATATTCTTTAAATTTTTTTTAATCATTTATTGATTTTTTAATTAGTGAGTCACAGTGAGGGTATAATTACAGATTCACACATTTTCATGCTTGTTTTACCCTCATGCAATGTTCGAGAGCCCATCCCTCCACTAGTGTCCATTCTCCACCACTTATGAACCCAATATCCCTCCCTCCTCCCTACCCCATCCCCCCACCCCACTCTGCCTCTGTGGCAGAGCATTCCAATTTGTTCTCTCTCTCTCCTTTTGGGTGTTGTGGTTTGCAATAGGGTTATTGAGTGGCCATCATGTACAGTATCTAGTCTACTTTCAGCAATCATCTCCCTCCCCGCTCGGGATTTCTAATCACATCTTACTTGGTGTTCCCTTCTCTATCTGGGATGACTTTCCACTAGCGTTGTTCACAATATTCTTATTATTTATTAATATCTGTAGGATTCACAGGAGTGATCAGCATTTTTTCCTCTAAACATCAGATTGTAAATATTGTAGGTTTTTTTTTAACTCACAGGCGTGATCTGTTTGCTGCACATTTTATTTTCCTAGTCTCTTGTCTCTCTCTTTTCTCTTCTTTTTATTTACACTCTTTAAACATTAAGTACACAAGTCATGCCTAGTGGATTTAGACCTACTAACCAATTTGTCAAACTGTGAAGGAATTTTTAAAAGAATTCTTACCTCTTATATTGTGTTGAGTGAAGTAAGCCAGAAGAAGAAAGACAGACACAGGATGATCTCACTTATCTGTAGTATATAGAATACTGGATGAGGAAAATATTGTAGGAAAGGGGGCCTACCTTGATCACTCTTGACCACAGTATTTAGAAAAAAGGTCAGAGAAGGGGGAAAGAAGAGAACAGAAAGTAATAGGTGAGCAGGCATCAGGGCTTCAGTTATAATGGTGATATGGTTGAGGGCTATAGCCATATATTCAAAACACAGACTCAACAACACTGAAAACATGAGATCTAAGCTTCAGTCACTGAGACTTTGTAATGTGTCTGTCAAGTTGAGACGGAGATGTGATGGGGGTTTAGGGTGGGAAGAGAATATGGGAACACTAGTAGAAGGAAGTTGACACTAGTGGTGGGATTGGTGTTGAAATATTATGTGCCTAAAACTCAAGTATTAATAACTTTATAAGTCACAGTTCTTTAATTAAATTAAAATTTTCATTTAAAAATAATTCCATCTTAGTCACATGGCTTATGATTTTACAATATTATCAATGATAGGGTTTCATGAGTAAACATCCGAACACCACCCACCCCAATGAGAGTGTCTGTTTCCCTCCAGCATTGTCTCAGAGACCCTCTTCACTCTCCTCCACACCTTCCCTGTCTCAACACCTCCCTTCTCCTGGCTTCTACATCTCACTCTCCTGGTAAGCTCAGTTCCATAGACTTGGATTCTGTTGCTTTTGGCCTTTTAAAAACATTTAACTTTTTAATTAAGGTACTCTGATTTACAAAGTTGTTAATAATAGAGTTGTTTCAGGCATGTACTAATACAAATCCCACCACTAGTGTAACCTTCCCTTCACCAATGTCCCTCTTATCCCAAGTCTGCCCCCTTGGCAGGGACATAACAAATTACATTGTTTGCTCCAACAAAACATAAAGGAATGGCAAATGCAATTATCAGAAAATAAATCAATGAAAGTCAGTTTGAGGCCTTTTGTTGTTCCCCTACGATGCTTCTTTATTCTGACTGACTTCACTCAGCACAATACCGCTGGTTCCATCCACAGAGTGGCAAATTGCATCATTTCCTCTTTTCTTACAATAGAGTAGTGTCCCATTGTGTTTACATATCACAGTTTCTTTGTCTGGTCATTAATTCTTGGACAACTAGGTTGGTTCCAGATTTTGGCTTTTGTAAATAGCACTGCAACGAACATACAAGTGCAAATGTCTTTTCTGATTAGTCTTTGAGCCATTGGGGTAGATGCCCAGGAATAGAATTATTAAGTCATATGAAAGTTCAATTCTTTGTTTTCTGAGGAGTGCCCATACTGTTTTCCAGAAAGCTTAAATCAATCAGTATTTCCAATGAAATTTTTATGGCTGTTTCAGGGATTGAACCCAGGACCTTGAACATGCAAGGCAAGTGCCCTACCACTCTATCCCAGACTCCAAATTTCCCTGTCTCTGATCTCTGATCCTTCATTCGTCATTGATATTGATAATATCTCTGTTTGCTCTCTCTTTTCTTGATAAGTGTAGCTAGGGATTTTTTTTCTATTTTTGAGTACTTTACAACACCCAACTTTGGTTTTGTTAATTTTCTTTATTATTTGTTTTCTATTTTGTTAATATCTATGCTTATCTTTATTTCCTTCCGTGAGCCTAATTTAGGTTTGTTTTACTGTTTCTTAGTTTGTTAAGGTGGGTTCATAGGTTTTTGATTTTAGACCTTTCTTCTTTTCTTATAGAATCATTAAAAGCTATAAATATCTTGCTAAGCTTTGCTTTAGCTATGGTCTGCAAGTTTTAATATCTCATTTTTATAATTTAAAATACTTTCTTTTTTTGCTTCTCGGGTCACACCCAGCGATGCTCAGGGGTTACTCCTGGCTTTGCACTCAGGAATTACTTCTGGTGGTGCTTGGGGGACCATATGGGATGCCAGGGATTGAACCCAGGTCGGCTGCATGCAAGGCAAACGCCCTACCCCCTGTACTTTGGCTCCAGCCTCTACTTTCTAATTTTTAATGTAATCGATGAATTATTCAAGAGTATGTTCTTTTTTTTTTAAAAAAAAAAGAGTATGTTCTTTAAATTCCGAGTATCTGGGATGGGTATATCTAAGATATATTATTATTGATTTCTTATTTATTTACTTTTGTCACAGAATATACTCAGTATAATTTCAATCCACTTAAACTGAGGCTTGTTTCATGGCTTAGTGTATAGTGTTTCAATATTTTTGGTTTGTTTGGGAGGCCACACCTGTTGGTGCTCAGAGCGTACTCCTGGCTGTGCACTCAGGGATCACTTCTGGAGGTACATGTGGTGCTGGGAATCAAATCTGGGTCAGACACATGCAAGGCTGGTTCCTTACCCTCTGTGCTATCTCTCCATTCCTTATCTTTGTGTATCATGCACTGGAATATCTTGTTTTATGTGTACTTGAAAAAAAGTCCATTGCAGCCTGAGAGATAGTATTGGGGTGAAGGTAATTATAGTGCATGCAGCGAATTCCAGTTTCTTCAGTGAATCTCAAGATAGTTGATAATGTCCTCAGATCCAAATTTAGAGGGGTGTTTAATCTCTATACTTGATTATGACACTGTGTTACTCCCTGCAGTCCTATCAAACTTTTCCTCATTTATTTGGGAGCAAATAATTGAACTTATTAAGTGAATAACACTTATATTGTATCTTCCTTTTGTGTGCTGTTTTGGGCTACACCTGGCTGTATTCAGGGCTTATTTCTGACTCTCGATCCAGGGATCATTCGTGGCAGGGCTTGAGGGACCATATGTGGTTCCAGCAACTGAACCTGGGTTGGCTGGATGTAAGGCAAGAGCCTTATCTCTCTGGGCCGTATTATTGCTTCTCAATACTTACTCGAATGCTAATTTATTTCCCTGTATGAGAAGGTCTTTAACTTTGTCTTTCTACACTTAATTCCTGATTGTGTTCAAGAGACCATGTGATGTCAAACTTGAACCTGGACCTCACACGTGCAAAGTATGTGCGTAAGCCCTTTGAGCTATCTCCCCAACCCTTATAGAATTTGATTTTAATAATTTTTGGGGGGATCAATTTGGGTAATGTCTGTTGGTGTTCAGGTCTTACTTCTGACTTTGTGCTCAGGAGATCATATGTGGTACCAGGGATTGAACCTGAGTTGGCCCCATGCAAAGCAAGAGCCTCAACCCATGTACAATCCCTTTGAACCTTTTATTTAGTTTTAATGTCATGTCAATATTCTTATGCTTATTATATATATATATATATATTCCCTCTCGGAGAAACTGGAAAGCTGCTGAGAGTATCTCGCCTGCAGGGCAGAGCCTGGCAAACTACCCGTGGTGTATTCCAGATGCCAAAAACAGTAACAAGTCTCACAATGGAGATGTTACTGGTGCCTGCTCGAGCAAATCGATGAACAATGGGGCGACAGTGCTAAAAAAGTACTATTATATATACATATATATCTCCTACATATAATGTAACTTCCTATAATTATCTTCATAGTTAAATCACACTTCTTTTAGATTGTGTATAGTTTGTGTTTCACTTTTTAATCTATTTTACAAATATCTGCCTTTTAATTGTCTCATATAGTCCTTTAACACCTGATGTGCTTTTTGGTAGCTGAGGACTACCATTCTATTTTACTTTCTCATCCTCTTTGCCTGTTGCCCGTGGGTTTGTTTAAACACTTTACAATTGCATTTACTGATACATTTAATCTTTAGCTATATCTATTTGCATTATTTTCTGAGTGGTAGCTCTATAGGTTACAGTTGAGGGTGGTACTTGGTTGTTCTTAGCGCTTGTTCATGGTGGGACTAAGGGGACCATATTCAGTTCTTGGGATTCAAACTGGAGTCAGTTGCAAGGCAAGCACCTTATCCTCAATACTATCTCTCTGGTCCTGCAGCTTTGCATTTTACTTTCATATTGAGTTCATATTATAACATTTCACGTAAAATCTAGAAACTTTCAAAATGCATACTCCTCACAAACTCTGTCCCTCAAGCTGTAGTTGTCACCTACTAATATTAGAAATCTCAGAAACCAATGTTATAGTCATTGCTTTTAGAATTTCTATGAAATCAAGGGAAAAATAGTTTTTTAATTATTAACTTAGACGCTTTTCATTAAATGTTCTTCATTCCTTCCTAAAGGTCAGTATTCTGTCTGGTAATGTTCGCTTCAACTTGAAAATCTTCATTTAGCATTTCTTAAAGTACCAGGTCTAATGGAAATTAATTTCCTTAGTTTTAATTTGTCTGAGAATATTTCTGTTTCACCTTTATTCTTTGTGGTGGTGATGGTACCAGAGAGAAAAAACAGGGCCTCATACAGGCAAGATATATTTTATCACTGGGCCAAATCTCTGGCTGCCTTTATTCTTGAAGATTATTATGGTGTATTTTAAAATTTTGAATTGGCAGAATTTTCCTAAAGAAGTTTATATATGTTGTTTTACTATTTTCTGATCTGGATACTTTCTTATGATAAATCAATAATCATTTAAATTTTTGTTTCTACGTAATATGTAATTTTTCTTGTATTGTTTTCAAAGTTTGCTATTATTTTTGCAGTTTCAGTACAATGTTTCTAGGATTTCTTTTTCTTTGCGCTTAACCTTTAGGAATCTTTGCTTCTTGAATCTGTAAATTTATATCTTTCACCAAATATGGCAAGATTACCATCATGGTTTCTTAAAATATTGCTTCCTCACATTTTCCTATCTTCTCTCCTTTGGGGATCCCAATAACATGTATGTAAACTTTTATTTATACACTCTCTGAAACTCTGTTAATATTTTAGATGCTCTTTATTTGTCTGTTAGCATAATTTCTATTGATCTTCAAGTTCACTGACCCTTGTTATCTTCTATTATACTACTAAATCCATCTGGTACTATTAGAATTTTCCATGCTATATTTTTCTCAAATTTTATTTAATTAAAGCACTGTGAGTTACAAAGTTATTCATAGTTGGGTTTTTGACATACAATGTTCCATCTCTGATTCCCCCACCAGTGTCAATTTCCCTCCAGCATTGTTCCCATGCTCCCTCTCCATAACCCCAACCTGTGATCTTGACAAGTCTTGCTGTCAAAGTTTGGGTTTTGTGATTTCAGTGTTGTTGAGTGTATGGTTTGATTATTTAGATCTATGATTTCTTTTTTTTATAATTTATTTATTTTTAATTAGAGAATCACCGTGAGGGTACAGTTACAGATTTATACACTTTTGTGCTTCTACTTCCCTCATACAAAGTTCGGGAACCCATCCCTTCACCAGTGCCCATTCTCCACCACCCGTAAACCCGGCGTCCCTCCCACCCTCCCCAATCCCATCTCCCCCCCACCCCACCCTGCCACTGTGGCAGAGCATTCCCTTCTGTTCTCTCTCTCTAATTAGCTCTTGTGGTTTGCAATAAAGGTGTTGAGTGGCCGCTGTGCTCAGTCTCTAGCCCTCATTCAGCCCGCAACTCCCTTCCCCCACATGGCCTTCAACTACAATGTAGTTGGTGATCGCTTCTCTGAGTTGCCCTTTCCCCGGAACGTGAGGCCAGCCGCGAAGCCATGGGGTCAACCTCCTGGTACTTATTTCTACAGTTCTTGGGTATTAGTCTCCCACTCTGATATTCTATATACCATAGATGAGTGCAGTCTTTCTATGTCTGTCTCTCTCTTTCTGACTCATTTCACCCAGCATGAAACTTTTCATGCCCATCCACTTAACTACAAAATTCTTGACTTCCTTTTTTCTAACAGCTGCATAGTATTCCATTGTATAGATGTACCAAAGTTTCCTCAACCAGTCATCCGTTTTGGGGCATTCGGGTTTTTCCCAGATTCTGGCTATTGTAAACAGTGCTGCGACGAACATATAAGCGCAGATGTCATTTCGACTATACTTTTTTGCTCCTCTGGGATATATTCCCAGCAGTGGTATTGCTGGGTCAAATGGGAGCTCAACCTCTAAATTTTTGAGAATCGTCCATATTGTTTTCCAAAAGGGCTGAGCTAGTCGGCATTCCCACCAGTAGTGTAGAAGGGTCCCTTTCTCCCCACATCCTCTACAACAGTGGTTGCTTTTGTTCTTTTGGATGTGTGCTAGTCTCTGTGGTGTGAGGTGGTATCTCATGGTTGTTTTGATCTGCATCTCTCTGATGATTAGTGATGTAGAGCACTTTTTCATGTGCCTTTTGGCCATTCGTATTTCTTCCTTGGTAAAGTTTCTGTTCATTTCTTCACCCCATTTTTTGATGGGGTTGGATGTTTTCTTTTTGTAGAGTTCAACCAGTGCTTTATATACCATTGATATCAACCCCTTATCTGATGGGTATTGTGTAAATATCCTTTCCCATTCTGTGGATAGTCTTTGTATTCTGGTCACTGTATCTTTTCCGGTGCAGAAGCTTTTTAGTTTAATGTAGTCCCATTTGTTGATCTCTGTTTTTACTAGATTGCTTAGTTCCATGTCACGTTTGAAGATACCTTTATCTTCAATATCGTGGAGGGTTTTGCCGACCTTGTCTTCAATGTACCTTATGGTTTGTGGTCTGATGTTGAGGTCTTTAATCCATTTTGATCTGACTTTTGTGCATGGTGTCAGGTCAAGGTCTAAGCCCATTTTTTTGCATGTGGTTGTCCAGTTGTGCCAGCACCATTTGTTAAAGAGGCTTTCCTTGCTCCACTTCACATCTCTTGCTCCCTTATCAAAGATTAGATGATCATACATTTGGGGTTGTGTGTAGGGATATTCCACCCTATTCCATTGGTCTACGGCTCTGCCTTTGTTCCAGTACCATGCTGTTTTAATTGTTACCGCTTTGTAGTAGAGTTTAAGGTTGGGGAGGGTGATGCCTCCCATCATCTTTTTCCCAAGAATTGTTTTAGCTATCCTTGGACGTTTGTTATTCCATATGAATTTTAGGATTGCTTGATCCATTTCTTTGAAGAATGTCATGGGTATACTTATAGGGATCGCATTGAATCTGTATAATGCTTTAGGGAGTATTGCCATTTTGACAACATTGATTCTCCCTATCCACGAGCAGGGTATATGTTTCCATTTCCTCATGTCCTCTTTGATTTCATGGAGTAGCGTTTTGTAGTTTTCTTTGTAAAGGTCTTTTACTTCCTTGGTTAAGCTGATTCCGAGGTACTTGATTTTCTGGGGCACGATTGTGAATGGGATTGCTTTTTTCATGTCCCTTTCCTCTGCCTCATTGTTTGCATATATGAAGGCCATGGATTTTTGGGTATTGATTTTGTAGCCTGCAACTTTACTGTATAAGTCTATTGTTTCTAAGAGTTTCTTAGTAGAGGTTTTAGGCTTCTCTAGATATAGTATCATGTCGTCTGCAAATAGTGAGAGTTTGATTTCTTCCTTTCCTATCTGGATGCCCTTAATCTCTTTTTCTTGTCTAATAGCTATCGCAAGTACTTCCAGTACTATATTGAAGAGGAGTGGTGAGAGTGGGCATCCTTGTCTTGTGCCCGATCTCAGAGGAAAGGCCCTTAGTTTTTCCCCGTTGAGGATAATGCTTGCCGTAGGCTTGTGATAGATGGCTTCGACTATCTTGAGGAAAGTTCCTCCAAACCCCATTTTGGCGAGGGTTTTCATCATGAAAGGATGTTGGATCTTGTCAAATGCTTTCTCTGCATCTATTGATATGATCATATGTTTTTGTCTTTACTTTTGTTGATATGCTGGATTATGTTGATTGATTTCCGAATGTTAAACCATCCTTGCATCCCTGGGATGAATCCCACTTGGTCGTGATGTATGATCTTTTTGATGAGTTGTTGGATCCTATTTGCTAGTATTTTGTTGAGGATCTTCGCATCGGTGTTCATCAGGGAAATTGGTCTGTAATTTTCTTTCTTAGTGGTGTCTTTGTTTGCTTTTGGTATTAGGGAGATATGTGCTTCATAGAAACTGTTTGGGAGAGTTCCTGTTTTTTCAATTTCCTGGAAAAGTTTGAGGAAAACAGGCAATAGGTCTTCTTTAAATGTTTGGAAGAATTCGCCAGTGAAACCATCTGGGCCTGGGCTTTTGTTTTTGGGGAGGTTTTTGATTACAGTTTCAATTTCCTTAACATTGATGGGTCTATTCAGGTATTCCAGATCTTCTTTCTTCAGTGTTGGGAGATTGTAGGAATCAAGGAATCCATCCATTTCCTTTAGGTTCTCCTTTTTTGTGGCGTAAAGATCTTCAAAGTAGTCTCTAATGATCTTTTGAATCTCACTGGTTTCTGTTATGATGTCCCCCTTTTCATTTCTGATTCGATTTATTAGAGTTTTCTCTCTTTCTTTCTTTGTGAGTCTTGCTAGCGGTTTATCAATCTTATTTATTTTCTCAAAGAACCAACTCTTTGTTTCATTGATCTTTCGGATTGTTTTTTTGGTTTCGATGTCATTAATTTCTGCTCTAATTTTTATTATTTCTTTCCTTCGGTCTGGTTTGGAGTCCTTTTTCTGGTCCTTTTCTAAGGTCTTGAGTCGTGAAGTCAAGCTATCTATGTGGGTCCTTTCTTCCTTCCTGAGGAATGCTTGGAGAGCTATAAATTTTCCCCTTAACACGGCTTTAGCTGTGTCCCATAGGTTTTGGTAGCTCGTGTCTTCATTCTCATTAGTTTCTAAGTATCTTTTGATTTCTTCCTTAATTTCCTTCCTGACCCACTCATTGTTCAACATTGAATTGTTTAGTTTCCAGGTGTTTGATTTGATTTTCCGTGTTTGTGAGTGGTTAGCTTCTATCTTCAGTGCATCGTGGTCTGAAAAAATGGTTGATACAATTTCTATTTTTCCGATTCTATTGAGGTATGTTCTGGGGCCCAGTACATGGTCTATTTTAGAAAATGTTCCGTGTGCACTGGAAAAGAATGTGTATTCTTTCTTTTTGGGGTGTAAGGCCCTGTATAGGTCTATTAGGCCTCTCTCTTCAATTTCTTCTTTCAGAGTCAGTGTTTCCTTGTTGAGTTTTGTTCTTGTGGATCTATCTAGAGGCGATAAGGCCGTATTGAAGTCTCCGACTACAATTGTGCTGTTAGTGATGTCCTCTTTGAAGTCTGTTAGGAGTTGTTTTAAATATTTAGCCGGTCATTTGTTAGGAGCATATACGTTTAAGAGTGTGATTTCTTCCTGTTGTACATATCCCTTGATAAACAGAAAATGACCTTGGCTGTCCCTTTTGATCTTTTTCATCCTAAAATCTATGTTGTCGGATACCAGGATGGCCACTCCAGCTTTTTTAAGGGGGTTGTTTGCTTGGATGATTGTTTTCCATCCTTTGACTTTGAGTCTATGTTTACTCTGTTTGTTCAGGTGTGTTTCTTGCAGGCAACAGAATGTTGGGTTTAATTTCCGGATCCATTTAGCCACTCTGTGTCTCTTGATAGGTGCATTTAGGCCATTGACATTGAGAGAGATTATTGTGATGTGGTTTTGTGTCATCTTTCTGTGGGATTTGTTGTTCTTATGGGGCTCCTCCTTGTCTTACAGTAGCCCCTTTAGACCTTCTTTCAAGATTGGTTTTGAGTCTATGAAGGACCTGAGCTGTTGTTTATCCGAGAAGTAGTGTATGGTTCCTTCGAGTTTGAGTGAGAGTTTAGCCGGATAAAGTATTCTTGGTGAGGCATTCATTTCGTTGAGTTTTTTCACTATGTCCCACCATTGTCTTCGGGCTCGGAGGGTTTCTTCTGACAGATCGGCCGTTAATCTGAGGGGTGCTCCTTTGTATGTGATTTCCTTCCTTGACCTTGCTGCTTGCAGAATTGTGTCTCTATCCATGGTATCCGTCATTCTGACTATGATATGCCTTGGGGTCTTTTTATTCGGGTCTCTTAGATCTATGATTTCTTAACACCAACAAAGTATCTGAATACCCTTGACCCCTGCCATATTGCTTCTCATCTCTCTCTTCTCCCCTTCCCTTTCACTCGATTTATTTTCTTCTCCTCCCTATAGTCTGAGGCCAAGGATGCTAAGCATTAACCCTTCAATCCATTGTATTTCCTCATCCAGTTACTCTAAATACCACAGCGTTCTCCTGGCTTACTTCATTTAACATGCTATATTCCAGTTCCAGCAATGTTGTAATATATTTTTAAAATTCTGCAAGTATACTTTCATTTATTTCTTCTGTTTCTCTATTGCTATTTACCATGTCACATACTTTCAGTCCTATATTATCTATATTATCTTTAAATATGAGCATATAGGACAGAGATACTACAGAGGGGAAGACACTTTAAATTTATTTTTTTAAATCTCTGTAAGATACACAGTTACAAAGTTTTCATGACTGGGTTTCAGTCATACAATGTTCCAACACCACCTCTTCACCAGTGTACATTTACCACTACGAATGTGTCCAGCTTCCTTCCTGCCACCCCCCCCCGCCGCCACACACAAACACATCCTGCCTCTATGGCAAAATTTTATTTTCTCTCTCAGACTTTTTAAATAATTGAATGAATTACTGAGTATCTCACAGTAATTCAATTAATAGATAAAAGTTGTTCATGACTGAGTTTCAGTCATACAATATTCCAACACACATCTCTTCACCAGTGTACATTGCCCACCACCAATGCCCCCAGTTTCCCTTCTGCCATCTCCACCCCAGCCTGCCTCGATAGCAGACAGTTTTCTTCTCTTTCTCTCTCACTCTCTCTTTCTCTCTCTGGTTCTCTATATCTTTTCTTTTGAGCATTATGGTTTGCAATACAGGTACTGAAAGATTAGCATTATGGTTTGTAATACAGGTACTAAAAGATTTACAGAGGTTAAGATTATTGCCTTGCATGTGGCTGACACCATTTTGATCCCGGAACTGAACTATATATGGTTCTCCCCAAGCATCACCATGAGTTATCCCTAAGCACAGAGATAGGAGTAAGCCCCGAGAACCTTGGGGTATTTCCCTGCTACCAATGTGAGCATAATTATACCAGTTGCATAAAATCGTTTGTCTGTTAACATTTTAGGTATTTGTAGATTGATAGTCATCTTGTTATCCAAGATTGGTACTCTTTTTATTATTGAAATTGGGTGACATTTGTTAGTTTTTTTTACATAGCAGGCAATTAAGTATTATGTACAGAATATTGCCAATTTTGTACTCAATATTGTACTGAATATTATGTTGAATATCGTACCAAATATTAAAATTATGCACTGAATATTGTGAATATGGTGAATGGATTATATGTTATTCCTATAGAGACTAAGGATATCTTATACACTTGGTTATTAAATTAGTTGAGATAAGAGTACATTCCACCTCTGTTTGGCAATTCAAATCTTACTTAAGTTCTGTGTCCTTTTCTAGAGTTTGTGTTATACATATATGGTTCATAGGTTGCTCTGATCTTTGTTTTCTGGCTCATCAAGTCAGAAACACCATGGATTTTCTGTCATAATATTGAGTGCCCTTCATAGAGTTGTTTTCAACTTGCCATAAGGTTAAAATCTGTAAAGCAGGTAACTTATTTAGTGACATTACCTTTTGCTAAGTGTCTACTCTTCTAGAGAATCGTAGAGCTGTTCTCATTTCCAGTCATGACCAACCCATGTAGTTGTTATAAGCAGAAAGGTCAAGGCCATTAAGAGCTAGTCAATCATAATCAAAGCATAAGTTCCCATTGCATTTGGGTTAAAATATGGGGTTTTCTATTATAGACCCCATGGTAGAAACAATATAAACAACCTGATCATCATCTTGGTACTAAGCTGCATATACATTGAAGCTAAGTCATAGCATCTCCATAATATTCAGTTGTCTTAAGGGAGTTTGTGTCAGAAGAGCCATATAAACTTTGGGGGATCACTAGTTATTTTGTCGGAAATATTATAAACTTCACCTTCTATGACACATGAAAGAGAAGTATGGATAATGTGATCCCAAATTATATATATATATATATATATATATATGTGTGTGTGTGTGTGTGTGTGTGTGTGTGTGTGTGTGTGTGTGTGTGTGTTCCTCATGCATGGAAGAACCAGCAGAAGAACCCAGGTGTGTGAGACCTGTGTCTGAGATTTCCAAGCCTGCTCAGATAGGGACTGGGTCTCCTCCATCCAGATCCCCCATTTTCCAGTAGCTGGGCAGTCACACCCACCAACTGCCCCCGGGTGCTGTGTAATCCCATCAATGGCCAGGATCCAGACACTATGAAACAAAGCTCCTGGAAGCACAAGGCCACATTCATGGCTGTGCGACCTCTTATTATCTAGTTCTCCCTCTCGGAGAACCTGGCAAGCTACCAAGAGTAACCTGCCCGCACAGCAGAGCCTGGCAAGCTCCCCGTGGCATATTCGATATGCCAAAAACAGTAACAATGATGGGTCTCATTCCCCTGACCCTGAAAGAGCCGCCATTGTGGCACCATTGGTAAGGACAAGTAAAGGGAGACTGCTATAGCTGTTAGGAGAGATGAAGTCATGAAATTTGCTTATAAATGGATAGATATGGAGACTATCATGCTAAGGGAAATGAGTCAGAAAGATAGGGACAGACATAGAAGGACTGTACTCATTTGTGGAGTATAGAATAACATCACATGAGGCTGATACCCAAGGACAGTAGATACAAGGGTCAGGAGGATTGCCCCATAGCAGGAAGACTGCTTCATGAGAGGAGGGGAGAAGGCAGATGGAATAGAAAAGGGATCACTAAGAAAATGATGGATGGACATGATGACCCTCAGTGTCTGTGTTGCAAGCCATAATGGCCAAAAGTAGAGAGAGAGTAGCACTGTAGCACTGTCATCCCATGGTTCATCGATTTGCTAGAGTGGGCACCAGTAACATCTCCATTGTGAAACTTGTTTTTGGCATATCAAATATGCCATGGGTAGTTTGCCAGGCTCTGCTGTGCAGGCGGGATACTCTCGGTAGCTTGCCTGGCTCTCTAAAAGGGATGAAGGAATTGAACCCGGTCAGTTGTGTGCAAGGCAAACGCCACACTTGCTGTGCTATTGCTCCATAGACTATGGGGAGTATTGTCTACCATGGAGGAAAGTAGGGGTAAACTGGGGATATTGGTGGTGGGGAATGTGCATTGGTGGAGGGAGGCGTGTTTGATCATTGTATGATTGTAACCCAAACATGAAAGCTTGTAACTATCTCAAAGTGATTTAAATTTTTTTAAAAAAGAGAGAGAAGCTGATAAAATCTCAGGGCTAGGATGAATGGAGATGTTACTGGCGCTGGCTCTCAAGCAAATTGATGAACAATGGGATGACAGTGATACAGTGATATATATATATATATATGAATATATATGGATATATGGGTGTGTGTTTATGCAGCTACATCCCGGCTGTATTACCTTGGACAAAGTCACTCAAGTTTTCTCTGCATCAATTTCATTTTGGGAGGGGGGTTTGGGTCACACCTGGCAATGCTTAGTGGTTATTGCTGCCTCTGCACTCAGAAATTACTCCTGAATTTGCCCAGGGATGCTGGGGATTGAACTCAAGTTGGCCGCATGCAAGGCAAATACCCCACCCACTGTACTATTACTCTGCCCCCCTCTGCATCAATTTCTTGATCTCACAGTACAACGTACTCTTCAGAGTTTATATAGGAATTAAAAATGAAAATGAAGTAGCATTTTATAGTTTTCTTTGTAGAGGTCCTTTACTTCTTTAGTTAAGCTGATTCCAAGGTATTTGATTTTCTGGGGCACGATTGTGAACCGGATTGCTTTTTTCATGTCCCTTTCCTCTGTCTCATTGTTTACCTATAGGAAGGCCATGGATTTTTGGGTGTTGATTTTATAGCCTGCGACTTTACTGTACAGGTCAATGGTTTCCAAGAGTTTCTTACTAGAGCTTTTAGGCTTCTCTAGGTATAGTATCATATCATCTGCGAATAGTGAGAGCTTGATTTCTTCCTTTCCGATCTGAATCCCCTTAATATCTTTTTCTTGCCTTATGGCTATTGCTAATACTTCCAGTACTATATTAAAGAGAAGTGGTGAGAGTGGGCATCCTTGTCTTGTCCCCGATCTTAGAGGAAAGGCCCTTAGTTTTTCTCCACTGATGATAATGCTTGCCATAGGTTTGTGGTAAATGGCTTCGACAATCTTGAGGAAAGTTCCTCCAAAACCCATTTTGGTGAGAGTTTTTATCATGAATGGCTGTTGGATCTTGTCAAATGTTTTCTCTGCATCTATCGATATGATCATATGGTTTTTATCTTTACTTTTGTTGATGTGATGGATTATGTTGATTGATTTCTGAATGTTAAACCATCCTTGCATCCCCGGGATGAATCCCACTTGGTCGTGGTGTATGATCTTTTTGATGAGTTGTTGGATTCTATTTGCTAGTATTTTGTTGAGTATCTTCACATCGGTGTTCATTAAGGATATTGGTCTATGAGGAAATGGAAACATATCCCTTGCTCATGGATAGGGAGAATAAATATTGTAAAAATGGCAATACTCCCCAAAGCATTATACAGAGTTAACACGATCCCTATAAAGATACCCATGTCATTCTTCAAAGAAACGGATCAAGCAATCCTGAAATTCATATGGAACAACAAACGCCCACGGATAGCTAAAACAATTCTTGGGAAAAAGATGATGGGAGGCATCACCCTCCCCAACCTTAAACTCTACTACAAAGCGGTAACAATTAAAACAGCATGGTACTGGAACAAAGGCAGAGCCGAAGACCAATGGAACAGGGTGGAATATCCCTACACACAACCCCAAATGTATGATCATCTAATCTTTGATAAGGGAGCAAGAGATGTGAAGTGGAGCAAGGAAAGCCTCTTTAACAAATGGTGCTGGCACAACTGGACAACCACATGCAAAAAAATGGGCTTAGAACTCGACCTGACACCATGCACAAAAGTCAGATCAAAATGGATTAAAGACCTCAACATCAGACCACAAACCATAAGGTACATTGAAGACAAGGTCGGCAAAACCCTCCACAATATTGAAGATAAAGGTATCTTCAAAGATGACATGGAACTAAGCAATCTAGTAAAAACAGAGATCAACAAATGGGACTACATTAAACTAAAAAGCTTCTGCACCGCAAAAGATACAGTGACCAGAATACAAAGACTATCTACAGAATGGGAAAGGATTTTTACACAATACCCATCAGATAAGGGGTTGATATCAATGGTATATAAAGCACTAGTTGAACTCTACAAGAAGAAAACTTCCAACCCCATTAGAAAATGGGGCGAAGAAATGAACGGAAACTTTTCCAAGGAAGAGATACGAATGGCCAAAAGGCACATGAAAAAGTGCTCTACATCACTAATCATCAGAGAGATGCAGATCAAAACAACCATGAGATACCACCTCACACCACAGAGACTAGCACACATCCAAAAGAACAAAAGCAACCACTGTTGTAGAGGATGTGGGGAGAAAGGGACCCTTCTACACTACTGGTGGGAATGCCGACTAGCTCAGCCCTTTTGGAAAACAATATGGACGATTCTCAAAAATTTAGAGGTTGAGCTCCCATTTGACCCAGCAATACCACTGCTGGGAATATATCCCAGAGGAGCAAAAAAGTATAGTCGAAATGACATCTGCGCTTATATGTTCGTCGCAGCACTGTTTACAATAGCCAGAATCTGGGAAAAACCCGAGTGCCCTAGAACGGATGACTGGTTGAAGAAACTTTGGTACATCTATACAATGGAATACTATGCCACTGTTAGAAAAAATGAGGTCATGAATTTTGCATATAAGTGGATCAGCCTGGAAAGTATCATGCTAAGTGAAATGAGTCAGAAAGAGAGAGACAGACATAGAAAGATTGCACTCATCTGTGGAATATAGAATAATAGACTAGGAGACTAACACGCAAGAATAGGATAAATATATACCAGGGGGTTGACTCCGTGGCTTGGAGGCTGATCTCTCATTCTGGGAAACTCAGAGAAGGGAACACCAAGTAAAATGTGGTTGTAGGTCATGCGGGCGAAGGGTGATGTTTGCCGAATGTAGACTAGAGACTGAACGCAATGGCCACGCAACACCTTTATTGCAAACCACAACACCTAATCACAGAGATAGAACAAAAGGGAATGCCCTGCCACAGTGGCAGTGTGTGGGGGGGTGGGGAGACGGGAATGGAGAGGGTGGGAGGGATGCTGGGTTTACTGGTGGTAGAGAATGGGCACTGGTGAAGGGATGGGTTCTTGAATTTTGTATGGGGAAAACATGAGCACAAAAATGTATAAATCTGTAACTGTACCCTCACGGTGATTCACTAATTAAAAATAAATAAATTATTAAAAAATAAATAAAAGTAAAAATGCACATAATGGTACCCAAACAGCTCACTTTTCCTGAGGGAGTCTGTTTCCAGCTATAATGCCAGGGTAATAATTAATAAGCTTCTGTTAATTCTCAGAAATGCTTTATTAGCAGGGCTGGAAAGTTAGGGTAAGGCATTTGATTGCAGCCAATGCCAATTCAATTTATGGCACCACATAAAGTTTCATAGCACTATCATGAGTGACCCCTGAGTTCAGCGCCAGGAGTAGCCCCTGCACACCTCCAAGTATAGCCCCAAAACATTCCAAAATGTTCTAGTATTCATCATATACTATTTTCAATCAAATTAGTAATTTTTTCTGATAGTAAGCTTTTAGCAGAATTTTTAAGGTTTAATGGTTCACTTTTTTGCTCTACTTAAAAAATTATTGTTATCACAACTAAAACATTTAATTATTTTTTTGTTTTGGGGCCATATCCATGTGGGTTCTCAAGGGTTTTTCCTGACAGTGCTCAGTCATGACCTCTGCAGTGCTCAGGAGACCAATATGTAGTGCCCTATATAGAACTAGGGTCTACTACATGCAAGGTAAGCACCTTAAATGCTGTACTGTCGTTATGGCGCCATTAACAAAGCTCAATAAACTGTGGGATAAGTTCATAATGTTATTATATTGGGTTTCCTCATTTTTATTCACCTCTCAATGATTATATAGAAGAAAGTAAGTACCCTGCTTTTGAAGACTCATCTTTATTTCCGAGATTCATTTCAAATTATGTATTTTATTATTTCTCTTCCTGCCTCTCTGAATACCCAGATGAAAACAGATCGAAGTGAGAGAAACTCAGAAACAGGGTGTTTTTTTAAAAGACCTTGTCACAGTGAGATACAGTTATAAAGCTTTCATGATTGAATTTCAGTCATACAACGTTCCAACACCTAACTCTTCAACAGTGTACCTTCCGCACAACCAATATCCACCGAATCCTTCCTGTTACCCCCCCCCTCCACCTGCCTGTATGGCAGGTACTTTTCTTCTCTCTCTCTCTCTCTCCTTTTGGGCATTATCATTTCAAATATAGATACTGAGAGGCCATCATGTTTGGTCATTTGCCCACTTTCCGCACACATCTCCAGTCCATAGTAATCCCTTCCAACCATTACTGTCATAATGATCCCTTATCTTTCTCAACTACCCTCTCCCCCAGCCCTTGAGGCAGGCTTCCAACCATGGACCGTTCATCCTTACCCTTGTCAGAAACAGATTTAGCAAGGAAAAGGATCATGTATCTCTATGTCCTTGTGCACCAGGGTCAGGTCATTCTGTGTAGTGTATGCATGCAATGCATGTATGTTAAAAGTATAGCATACATTATGGAAAACAATATGAAGAGTAACTCAAAAATTAAAAATTAATTACAATACAATCCAGTAATTCTACTTCTAAGCTAGCATCTATCTGAAAAGCACACAAATATTAATTAAAAATATATATACCCATCTATGTTCATTGCAACCCTATGCATAATAGCCAAGTTGTAGAAACAGTGCAAGTATCCAGTGACAGATGAGTGGATAAAGTTATGGTATATATACACAATAGAATACACTCAACTATAAGAAAGATGAGATCATGCCTTTGGCTACAACATGGATGTAACTGGAAGATGTCACCCTAAGTGAAATAAATTAGAGGAAGAAAGATAAATACCAATTATCTCATTCTTCTGTAGCAAACAAAGAAACAAAGCAAGAGAACAATATCCAATGAAAACGAACCCTGAGACTCCGACCAAAGAACTGAGGTTCCCAAAGGGAAGGGTTAGGGTTAGGTTGGATTGACAGAGTACAAAGGACTGTAGTGGGAGTAGTATATTGACACTTTAGAGGTGGACATGAGTGATCACATTGCACCCAAAAAAATATTTAGACTAGAGAAATAGTACAGTGGGTAGGCACTTATCTTGCACATGGCCAATAGGATTCAATCTCCAACATCCCCTTGATCCCTCCAGGAGTGATTTATGAGCATAGATCCAGGAGCAACCCCTAAGGACTCCCAAGTATGGCCCAAAACTAGAAAACTATACTGTGTATAGCATAGCTTGTGGAATTAGCCTCTATAGCTGGGATTTGGGTGAAAGTGGTGGCAGACTTCAGTCTGATGGGACAAGGTCGCACTTTAAATTTTCTGTTTATTCTTGTCAGATTCTCCTAGGTAATGTCCCTCCAGGTCGGGTATTGGCCTCCATACATTTGCCTAAATCACTGAGAGGGAGAATTCCTCCTAACGGTCTACAGACCATCTTGTTCAATTTCTTTGGCCAGACATCACTCTTTCAGGTAAGTTTTTGCTTCTGGAGACTGTCATAGACTAGCACATTGTGACTCATTGTGTAATTATGAACTCTTCATATTCTCACGATGTTCTGTTTGTTTTAGACTATGCTCTCTGATTCCTCCTACAATATTTCAGCACAAATGTTGGCCCTCTATCTCTCTCTATATATATCAGTGTTTAATTATGTGCCACAGCTTTTAATTTTCAAAGCTTCTTCACTTTGGAAGGGACATTAAGGAATATGTGATGATCAAACAAAGGGATATAGATATTTTAAAATCAAGGAACAATTACTTCTCCTGAGGTAATGACGTTTCAGCATATCAACTTTCTCAAATCTCCCCTGGCTCTTCAAAGCCAATGTTCTGAGTCTTGAGGCATTCTATTTTTCAGCACACTAAGAATGTCCAGGAGGACACTTGCCCTTGGTGGTGTTTTTAAAGACTTTTACGACTTTTGACCTCCTTTCTTTTTTATTTATTTACTGGGGAGTTTGTGCCACACCTGGGAATGAACCAGGGCTACTCCTGGCTCTGTGCTCAAGAATGACCTTGATGATGCTCAAGGGGCCATATGTGATTCCCAAGGGTTTGAAACAAGATCACAGCTGATATGACTTCATAAGGCCTTACCTTCTGTCTCTCAGGCCTCTATTTTTTCTTATTTGTGTTTGTGCAGCAAAATTTCTCTTTAATATTCTCTTTATTTTATTTTTTCCTTATTTTGCATTGAGTGACTGTGAGATACAATTTAAAGCTTTCATGTTTGAGTTTCAGTCATAGAACGATCAAACACCCATCCTTCCACCAGTGTACATTTCCCACCACCAATATCCCCAGTATCCCCCCCCCATTCCACCCCCTTACCTTGCCTCTATGGAAGACAATTTCCCTCTTACACTCTCTCTCTACTTTGGGCATTATGGTTTGCAATACAAATACTGAGAGGCCATCATGTTTGGTCCTTTATCTACTTTGAGCACACATCTCCCATCCCGTCTCTCAGGCCTTATGAGATTCCTTTTTGCCTGAGGAATTGTTACGTGATTACAGCAATACAGGTATATACAATAGATGTTCAAATTAAACATTGACTACTGATAAATTATTAAAAGACTTATTTAAAAAACATTTTTTAAGAGTTTGGGGTCAGTGGTAAAGGAGGATGCCAATATAAGTCTTTACCCCAGTGTATATGAAGGAGAAGGACAGGGAAAGAAAGAAGTCTGGGCAGAGGCAGTAAGAAAATGAGGAAGGGAAGTAATGGAAGAGCAGGGGTCAGGGACCTTGAGTACATCAGTAGTGTGTGTGTGTCAGGGGCAGCGGTGGGGTGGAATAGATATATATCTAACCACAGCCTCAACAACACTGAAAACATAAGATCCAAACTACAACCACCAAACTTTAAAATGTGCCTGTCAATGTGCCAGGCTGGTGGGGTGGGCGTGGCAGGGGGAACTTGGGAACTCTGGTAGAGATATGTTGACACAGATGGTGAGATTGGTGCTAAAACATTATATTTTGAAATTCAATTATCAATAACTGTAAATAATAGTTCTTTAACACATATTTTTAAATTTAAACTTGGGGTCAAATGGCCTTCTGTCCCACAATTTTAAAAGGTAGGACCTACATGTTTTTGTTGCTCCTTCCCACCCTCTCCATAGAACCTTTTCCGAGAGCCAAAATTCTTATATATGTTTACAGCACAGAGATAATACTGGGTAGTATTGAAAAGCATAAATTTTGGGTCCAGGTTGGCTGAATTTAATACTGACTGTGCCACTCTCTACCTGTTTGTGTTGGGCAGGTTCTTTAGTCACCATATACTTTTATTTCCTCCTGCATCAAACTGTAATGTTGAAGAATTAGAGGAGTTAATGCATACAATGTATTCAGAATGTTGTCTGGCACCAGATCAATGCCAAGTCATTCATTTTGTGGCTATAGTTACTTGCCTCGCTTGGAGTCTTGGCTTAATAAAAAGACCATTCTTTAGTGCCATGCTTCCATCAGCTTTGGGGGAAGAGAGCAACCAGAGTTTGTATGGAGTTGTGGATTATGGTTACTATTAATTGTTAATTACCACATCTCCTTAGGGGACACCAAACACAGAGTATGATGACATCAAAGGTCTGTGTCCCGGTTCCCTGAATTCATTCGTTGAAATCTCCATTTTATCCTGTGGGAACCCAGTGAAAAATGTGCCATATATGACCCAAAAAGTTGGCCTTCACCATTCAGGCACTTTGCTCTTGGACTTCTAGACTCCAGAACTGTGCAAAATAAATTTGTATTTTTATAAGTCACCCAGGCTATGGTATTTTATAATTGCAGGCATGAATCTAAACCTGATTTGTTCAGTGCTGTTTATTTGATGGGGCATGTTTGGACCACACCTGTTGATGCTCAGGGGCTACTACTGGCTCTGTGTTCAGGGATGATTCCCGGTGGTGCTCAACGAATATTAAATGTAGCCTTCACCCCTGTGCTATCCCTCTAGTCTGAAGTCAAGTCATTTTGACTGTTGCTCCAAAAAGTCCAAAAATTTTTAATGAGGTGATACAGTTGGAATTAAAATTTTAATTGGGTGGTGTTGTGAGGCGTGTGCATGACTTCAAGGGCTTCCAGAAATTAGGGAGATGGGAGGAGGTAGCCCGTGGGGGGAAATAGCCCATCCCTGACTCAGTGACAGTCTGGCGATTTCATTCACAAATCCCGCATACCTGAGTTTTTCAACGGATTAATTTTAGAAAGTGGCAGAGCTAAGACTTAAGTCAAGTCTCTCTGACTTCACAGTTTAAATATTTGAGAGGTCATTAACTTGCCCAAATGTGTTTTCATTTCTAAAATTCACATTAACTTGCCCAAGTGACTTTGCATTTTGTTGCTTTATAAATTTCATTTTCCAAAATTCACATTAAGTTGCCCTCATTCATATTAACTTGCTCAAGTGTATTTATATTTTCTAAAGTCTATTCAAAGGAATGTGTTACTAATGGTCAAATATTATATAAATATATATGTAATATACTTATCACACAGCAACTAAAGTATATGGCATTATCTCCAGCTATATCGATAGGAACTTGTGTTCTGCAATTCTCTAGCCACTCCTTTATAAATTCTATTTATAAATAGTATCCTTATAAATTCACATAAATTCACTGGTTTTCCCAAGTAGGTCCTGACATGTGTCATAATGTAAAAGTATTTTATTTTTGTAGCTCCTGAGATGTTTTCCATAGATATACATTTACTCTGTCCCTTTTTACTGGACAAATTTTAGGTTGGACACAGGACAAGCTGGTTAATGAACAAAATTTTTAATAAAAATGGACAACGTGATTCACAGCACTCTGAGCCTTTTAGTCATCTCGTAATTTCTCGGTAACATCAGAGATGTCATTATTTTTGTCTTAATCTCTCTCCTTTCTTCATAGTGCTTTGATTGTCTCATAAAATAAAAGATAAACTTATTTTGCATAGATTTCACACATAATAAGTAATTTTTATTCACTAACATCTTCCACTGAAAGAGATTAAAGATCTTTGCCAAAATTAGCCTACAGACGTCATAGTGCCAGATGAAGAACTAGCCTGTCCTCAATTTCAGAGATGGAAGGGCCCCCATGACACATTCGATCCCATCATTTTAATAGTAAGGAAACTGAGACCCAGCGAAGGAAGGGACATTCTAGAAGTGACAATGTTTATTCATTTATGCATGCAGTTATTCATTCTGTCTAAAACGTTCCTACTGTGTGTCTTGTATGGTGCTGGATGCTGGGGATACAGAGGTGAACAAGAAAGTACATGTCATTTTCCTTCAGGGAAATTAAGTCTGACAGAGGAGAAGAGAGACCTAAGATTTACAACATTGAAGGGGTGAACCAAGAACTGAACCTATGGTTACTGGGTAGTGAACAGATACTTGCAAGACAAACAACCTTTTCTCCTAGCCCCCCAAGTCTATAGCCTTGTTTTCACACTACTTTCTGTCATATCTGTTGATCAAAATATGAAGTATAATTGCAGCATAGCCCCTGGAAAATGGTTGACAGTCTAGCACTCATGGAAAACTAATCCTTCCTCTTCCACTCTGTCACCAGCAGTGTAGGTCATGGGGAGATGGACAAAGTTCTAGGCAAGTACCATGATGCACAAGGGTCCTGGGAACATAGTGGAGGGCACTACCCTGATATGGGGGCTCAGAAAAGGTTAGGGAGTATTAGTATCAGATAATATCCAAGATTGTGTAGGAACTAGAGAAAAGAGGGTGAGGAGAAGGAGGGAGAAGTGTTTCAGGCAGACAGAACAGCTTATGTAAAGGTTGGAAAGTGAAATAGGTAAAATCTGAACATAGAGAAGAAAGGCTGGAGTAAGAATTGATTTTATTTCTGTCTCTGTACAGCCACAACTTTGTAGCTAACAGAAATAAAACCAGAGAATAGGTTCATTAAGTCTTGCCTGTGTTTCTCCTCCTTTGGTCCTTCTGCCACAGAAAGCGATCTCTTAGTTTAAGTTGTAAGGGATGTTAGATATCTGTGCCCCCTTCCTTCCTAATGGCCCAAAAAGGGAAAGGGACTGTCAGGGAAGCCAGAAGGTTTGGTCCAGCTCTGAGTTTCTTAACTGTAAGTCAGGGTCTTTTGTACTGTGTCTCATTGCATGTTCACCTCTGCTGCTTGCTAACCCAGAGGAATTCCTCTGGGAATGTAGCCCTGATCTATCTTTCTGGGAAGAAGAACAGAAAGGATCAGGTACAGGAAGTGGCTGCTTTCTAAGTGGAGCCCCATGATACGTTCACAATTACCCAGTTCTCAGTGGCTCTGGGGAGTGGAGGCCTGGTATCTTTTATTTATTTTTAAAATTTATTTATTTGGGCTGGAGCGATAGCACAGCAGGTAGGGCATTTGCCTTGCACATGGCCGACCCGGGTTTGATTTGTCTGCCCCTCTTGAGAGCCTGGCAAGCTACCAAGAGTATCTTGCCAGCATGGCAGAACCTGGCAAGCTGGCCGTGGCATATTTGATATGCCAAAAACAGTAACATGTCTCACAATGGAGATGTTACTGGTGCCCACTTGAGCAAATCGATGAGCAATGAGATGGCAGTGACAGTGACAGTGACTATTTATTTATTTAATAGTGAATGACCCTGAGGTACAGTTACAGACTTACAAACTTCCGTGTTTGCATTTCAGTCATACAGTGATCGAGTACCCACCATCCACCAGTGTCCATTCTCTACCACCAATGATCCCAGTATCTCTCCCAGCACCCCCACCCCATCCTCCCCACCCCACCCAACCTCTGTGGCAGGGCATTCCCTTTTGTTCTTTCTCTCCTTTTGGGTGTTGTGGTTTGCAATAGATGCATTGAGTCAGCCTGGTATCTTTTATAAGTAGCCAACAGAACCCTTTAGAAACATCACCTGGCTAACCTCTTCTTGTATGTCTTTCTAAAACAAACATTTTTTAAAATTAATTTTTAGCAAATCACTGTGAGTTACAAAGTGACAAAATTTTGAGTTTTATGATTTTTCAGCGTGCAATGCTTCAATACTAATCCTTCCAACAGTGTCCACTTCTCTCCCATCCCCCAGCCTGCCCCTTCTGTCAGGCACTGTTTTCTGTTTCTTTTTCCCTCTCAGACATGGTGGTTTAAAATACTGTTACTGAGTCTTCTAGTGTTTCTTGGCAAGTGCTCAGAGGATGAGTTTCCCTTGCCTTCTCCTGGGGTCTGCAGCCTCTCTTCCCGTGGCTCCCAGAGAGGCAGTCTTTCAGAGCTAGCTTGCAGCTTTGAACTGTGGTGGCGGTTTGGCCCTGTTAATTAGCAAGCTCCACATATGAATGGCTACATTCTAATTTGTTTACTTTAAAGCAACAGTTAAAATAAATTATAGAGCTTTACTCAGCAGCTCTGTGCAGATAGTGTGTGTATGCCTGTTGTGTGTGTTTGTGCTAATTTGTTTACTTTAAAGCAACAGTTAAAAAAATTATAGAGCTACACTCAGCATCTCCAGTGCAGATGGGGGTGTGTGCTAATGTTTTTACTTTAAAGGAACAGTTTACAAAATTATAGAGCTATACTCAGCAGCTCTCTGCAGATAGTGTGTGTGTGTGTGTGTGAGAGAGAGAGAGAGAGAGAGAGAGAGAGAGAGAAAGAGAGAGTGAGAGTGGTGGCTTAGGACTCAGCAACTCCCAGAGATGCTCAGCAGACAGCCTAATGGTGCTGAGAAAAAAGGACTACACTGTTTTAGGGAGGATGGAAGATCAGTATAGGGGAAAAGCATTTAATAAAGTAACTGATGAACTGGCTACAAAATAAGACTTTTATGTTATATAGTATAGGCAAGACCCTGTTCTGGACTCCCAGGCAAGCTATGCTGAGGCTCTGGTCTCAGAGTTCACGGCTTTCAGAGCTCAGGCCCCTCTGGGGAAGGTGTGATTGTCCTTAGCAACTTGTTCCCAGCTTGATATTCATCAATTTCCTTTCCGAGCTCTCCGATGGACTAGACCGGAAGTACCTGAAAAGGAACTCACGATGAAGTTAGGTTCTGAGGAGGGGCTTCCTAAAACAAACAGAAGAGACTTGAGGTTGCAACCAGAAGAGCAGGGCAATAATCAGGGCCTGGATTGCAACCAAAGTAGGGAACCAGTTTCCTCTGTTCCTAGTGCAGTGCAGAGTCGAAAATCCCACACCAATGCTCATTTTAACAGACCTTGGGATGGCTGTCTATTAATGGGTTGCTCTAGTGTGGTATAATTGACAACTTGTGTGAAGAAACAAGATGAACTAACCGATCTCATAAAACTCCTTCATATGTCATTTTATTTCCCATCTTCTGAAACTAAGCTATGCATCACTTCAAAACTGATGGTTGACTCTTCCCCCCACCCTGCCTTCTTCCTTCCTTCTTGCATGTTGTTGTGACAACCAGGCTTGAAATGTTTATTTGCTTTAGATGGAGAGATCATGAGAGCTTGCACTCTTGGTTGTGATGCCCATGCACTTTGTTGTGGTTCTCTTGAGGGGTTGCTTACTTTGGGAACTTCACCTGGGTGGGGGTCTGTGCCAGAGATCACACACTTTCTTTGGTGCCAGGGATCCCCAGTGACAATGCCAGGCTGAAGAGACTGTACAGAGGTTAAGATTGTACACTGCCATTTTCAGTTCAATACAGCCCCATAAATGGTCTCCCGAGCACCGCCAGGAGTGACCTCTGAGCACAGAACCAGGAGTAAACCCTGAGCACCACCAAGTGTTGCCCAAATCCAAAAGGCACCAAATGGCACTGCCCCCAGTACCATGCTCATTCCTCTGTGGGGGTGGTGAGGATCACCCTTGTGGCCTCATGCCTGCCAGGTGGGTACTCTGCTTCTGAACTATCCCTGGGTCCCAGGATTTGTAACCTGTAGGAAATTCAAAATTTAGGAACTGAATTCTTCTTTCTTATATACTTCACCTACAGATCAAAAATGTCAGCAAAGCATTAACCACGTATGTTGTGAGTGCCAGCGTTTCAGACACGTACATTCAGAACTTGGCTGACCCAGTGATTATAACTTTGCAGCATATTGAAGGAAACACGGTAACATATCCATTTTCACCTCAGAATCAAAAGGCTTCAAACAAACCTACATGATTTTCTTGCTAAAAATAAATACCTAGTTTACAGCTTTGATTCTAAAACCTAATGAAGGTTGTCCCATTCCAAGTAGCAGAGGTGAGTGTAATTGGAGCCTTCTAGAAATAATGCTTTAACTTAAAAGTATAACAGATAATGAGCTTCCAGCACTGTTACAGGTTGGTAAGGAATTGTGTGGGACAGGTGATCTTATAGTTCTTCCTTTACAGTGATTTATATTTAAATTCATGTATTTTTAATTAAAAATAAATTTTAGGGGACCAAAAATATAGTAGAGCATTTACCTACATGTAGCTGACCTAGGTCCAATCCCTGGCAACCAATATGGTCCCCTCAGCCCTGCAAAGAGTGATGCCAGAACACAGAGCCAGGAGTAAGCCCTGAGCCCTATAGGTATAACCCCCAACAAAGCAAGCAAAAAATGCTGCGTATGGTACTGGATACATAGTACAGGGTTCAAGGTACTTGCCTTGCCTTAAGGCACTCTAGTTTATTACTCAGCACCTTATAGTCCCCATAGAACTGTTAGAATGACCACAAAACTCAGAGCCAGGAGTATCCTCCAGTAAAGATGATGTAGCCCACACTCTCCCAAATCAGTTTGAACTGGTGTCACAACTCTCCAAACATGCCATCAACCAATTTCTTATTGTCTCTACTTCTCTGGGAGAAAATATTTGTGTGTAGCTGTTATTATGTGATAACTATAATAAGGAATGGTGTTAATCTGTGATTTTTCTTTTTTCTAGAAATATGATCAAGTCCAATGTGCCTTTTGGGACTTTGGGAGTAACAGTAAGCATTTTCCTCAGCCAGCTTTGTCTTTGGCTCTCAGTGAGACATTGCTCCTCATCACCATTTTCCTATATGACGTTTGAATGGAAGGGAGTGGAACTGAAGCTTCCATCTTATCAGATCCTCCAAAAATCCCTGACTAAGATTTATATGTGGATTTATATCTAATTAGGTCATGGGAAGTTAAAAAATTCCTTTTAATAAAAGCCTCCAGAGAGTAGAAAAATCACATAACTTACGAATAAGCAGAGTAGAAAGAAAGATCTAGTGCAGAACCTGCTCTTGGAAGAAAGTTGAGGGCTGAATAACTAGCCTCTGATCTGTGCTTGCCCATAGAGATTTGTGGTCTATTATCTCCTTCACTCCTTCCCCTATCTCTTCCATACTTCTAGCTCAATCAGCCCATTGAGACTCTTACGCCTCCAGTCTTTTTAACTTTTTTTTTTAACTTTTCATTGAGAGGGTGAGATTTCTGTGTTGGGGACTAGCAAATAGTACAGGGGTTAAGGTGCTTGCCCAGCACATTACTGACCAACTCAGGGTCAATCCCTGACACCATTTATCATTCCCTGAACAACATCAAGTGTGCTCCCTGAAGTGATAGCACAGCAGGTAGGGCGTTGTTTGCCTTGCACACGGCCAAACCAGATTCGGTTCCCAGCACCCCATATGGTCCCCGAGCACTGCCAGGAGTGATTCCTGAGTGCAGAGCGAGAAGTAACCTCTATACATCACTGGGTGCAATCCAAAAAGCAAAAAAAAGAGTGCTCCCTGAGCACAGATCCAGGGGTAAGCACTGAGCAGCGCTGTGTGTGGCCCCAACACCCCCCCAATGTTTTATCAGTTAATTTCTATGTTGGTGAGGTATAGATTTTTGGACAGAGAGAAAAGGGGTTAGAGATGGGAACTTCTGAGTTCCTCCTAGGTTTCCATCACTACTGGAATCTCCAGAGATATTACCAAATCTCAGAATTCCCACACAGAATCAGTTTATCAGTTTTCAATGGAACACTGTGGATGGCCATACAACCTGTAATTTTGCCTATAAGAACTCTTGTCTAGATACTTTTCCTTTTCCTGGATCCTTAGAATTTAGGAACAAAGGGGAAATTATTTTTCTATTTAACTCCCTAGAGTGTAGGAATACTACTTCTTTCAAAAAATGGATAAAGCACTAGATATATAGACATATAGAATAGATATAGTCCTTTCCTGGTCCTTTTCAGGTCTTTCAGGATAAAATTCTTGGGGCAAAATGTTTAGCTTTACTGAAAGTAGACTAGAGACTGAACACAATGGCCACTCAATACCCCTATTGCAAACCACAACATCCAATTGGAGAGAGAGGGATCAAAAGGGAGTACCCTGCCACAGAGGCAGCGTGGGGTGGGGGGAAAATGGGATGGGGGGGAGGGATACTGGGTTTATTGGTGATGGAGAACGGGCACTGGTGGAGGGATGTGTTTGTGAACATTGTATGAGGAAAAGACAAGTTCTAACATGTGTGAATCTGTATCTGTACCCTCATGGTGATTCACTAATTAAAGAATAAAATAAAAAAATGTTTAGCTTTACACCACATACAGACACAATAATTTTATCTATATATTCATTAATATCAGCTTCTGGGCTCCTTCCATGTTCCCCCTTACTCCCACCCCTCTTACAAAGAATCTAAAACTTCTGGAAACTGTAGTTATCCATGATGGATACATCTTGACTAAACTGCCTTCCCTGAGATCTAGCCCCCATCCTAAAGGCTATCCTAAAAGTTCTACTTTAAGATTGGTCTATTACTGAGAATCTATGGGTTAGGAAGTGTATGATTGTCTAGAACCACAGACAGATGTGCTCAGGGGTAAGAAATGAGGCATGTGTAAAGTAGACCAGAGGTTTTAACTGTCTTAAAGGAGCCCAGACCATGATACCTTCTGCACAACATACCTAAGACTATTTGAACTCTGTGTTGAACTGGCTGTTTCCAGTGTTAGTAAAGTTACTGAATAGCTTTATATTCCATTGATCCATATTCTTTAAAAAGTTATTTCTGTTCCCTATTTGTTAGTTACTTCCCAAACAGTTACCATTCTGTCACTCTAACATGGCTGCAGAGCTATTGTTCATGATTAACATCTGCCTAATCTGTAGAGGTATGTAACAAGAATAGGGAAAATGAGAGTCAAGAACTTATGACATTTACAAAGTCCCCCAAAAGTCAATTCAGCCTATTAGATTTAATTTAATTTCAGCGTTTAATTATACCTCTGTCTTATTGTCTTAAGAAACAATGCTAATTATAACACACGTTCAGAAGTTTCATATAATGGAAAGTTAAACATTTCTGAGAAAAACAAAATTGCTTTGAAATTCCCTTCTGTCTCCTGCAGATGGGCAAGGTGGATGGAATTCATCAGGCTGTAAAGTAGAGGAAACAAACATAAATTACACAATCTGTCATTGTAACCACCTCACACATTTTGGAGTCTTAATGGTAAAGTGTCTCTTAATCCTTCTTGGTAGAATTTTGATAACTTTTATTTATTATAGACCTGGAATATATATGTATATGAATTAAGTTATGGAAAGTGTCATGCAGGTGGAAAAAACCTTCCCTTTACTTATCTAAAGTACAGAAAATTGAAACAAATATTTATTTCTCTTCTTATAAAATGAATTTCTCATCACCCAAATTCAAACATTCCAGAAAAGTTCCTATAATCACCTTCCCAAAGGATAGCAATCTTTAACACACATCTTTTTATTTCTTTTTTATAAGTATATTGATATATGGCTTTGTTTTAGAAAATGAAATAAAATTGTTCATACTGTTTTTATCACTTGTATTTATTTTACATAACAAAGTATACTGGGTAACTTTCAAGAAAAGACATACCGATTGACTTCAATTTTTAAGTATATTTATAGCATTCTATTGTATGGATTTAATTTAATGCAATCGATTTGACTAATCCCCTACAGGAAGACATTTTAGTTGGTACTGTTTTTCTCCATTCCGAACAATGTTGTAACATGAATTTTGTTTGTTTTTTCCTAATGATAGTATTTTTTTAGATAAATTGATGAACATATAATTGCTGGATGTATTCATAATGGATTTTAATTTTAATAGTTACAACAGATTGCAGAGTAGGAAATATGTATTTTAAAATACTTGCAGGATTTAATCTAATGAGGTATTTTTTTAATTTGCATATATAGGTTTCACACCTCAGACTCACCATAAACTCTTCTGTTTCTGTCAATTCCTATGGTCTTCCCTAACATTAGAACTTGCTATATTTTCCTTCAAAAAAAGGCTCTCAAGTGTGCTCTTTTTCTTTTCTTATGGATCCCAACCCCTGAAGAATTTTAGAATTCTGTTAAGTTACTTTCTGGTATATGTAGCAAAACATACACTGTCATTTCAATATGCCATGGTTGAATTTTTCCTACTAACTGCAAGCTCCTAAAGTACTGAGAATCTGTTTTATATTCCTATTTATTTTTTAAAAAATATGTTATGGGTTAATTTTCCAACTAACATTAAGCTCCTGAAGGACTGAAAATATGTTTTACATTCCTTTTTATTTTTATACCTATTTATTCAAAATATAAGAGGTGCTCAAATGAAGCATAAGTGATTTGAAAGAATTTTGTTTAGTTCCATCCACATTGGTTAGAATATTAAAGCAAGAGTCAAAAGACCAAGGTCCATTCTGCAGCTGCCACTGCCTACCTATGTGATCTCGGTCGTGCTATTTCCCTTGTTTTCAATGCAATGTAGATTTTTCTTTTGAAATGTGTAAGATTTCAGTAAGACTAAAGTTTCTTAACCTTGGCACTATTTATATTCTATTGTGGAGAAATGTTTTGTAGAATTTTAGCACCATACCTGATCTCTAAGTCCCAATTCCAGTAGGATTCTCACATGTCATGCCAATCAAAAATGTCTCCTGATATTGCCAAATGTCCCTGGGGTGGAGTAATCACTTCCTGTTGTGAACCACCAGAATAGATCAGGACTTTACCAGTTCTGAGTTGTCAGTCTCTAGAAACATCTGAAGAAATCTAGGGTCTTTCTTCACAGAACAATACACACATCTACTCAAGGGTTTTGTATATGATTTCATGTCTTTTATACTCCCTATATGAAATTACTACACTATGTGATCCTAAAGTCTATACTTTGTCTCTTAAGTTTATGAAACATGTTAAGGACAAAGGAAAAGAAACTTTGTTTGGTTCTGTTCTCTTCTACAGTGTTTGGGATGTTCAGTTTAGATCACGATTAAATTTGCATGCAAAATTTACATCTTATAAGTTCATTTATATTTTAAGTGTAGAACACGTTAATGACAATCAAACAAAGGATGAAATGTTCTTATAGTCATATTGTTGATTCTTCGTGCTTGTACACAGGGAATTTCCTTAAGCTTATTCAACAACAGCAACAGAAATCACAATTTTAAACCATATATCCATCCATGTGCTCTGGTTTTAGAAGAGCTGTGGTGGAAATTCTATAGATCCCGTGAACTTCCTGTAAGTGAGCACTGGAAGATTTTTGCCATCAACTTGTTCTGGTGACTTAATAACATCCCACACATTACATTCTTTAGGATTTTTCCAGGTCTGCAGTGGATACAGTGAATGAACGGATACTAACACTTATAACATACACTGGATGTGGAATTTCCTCCATTTTTCTGGGAGTTGTGATGGTGACATACATTGCTTTTCGGTAAGTTGATAGAATCTTGTTCTGAGTAAGTTTTATTTGGTTTGATGGATGACATTGTTATTGTAACCTTGTTCATTCCATGTTAATTTTATAAAAGGTTCCTATTTATCAAATAGGAAGAGGTCAGATCCATTAAATTATAAAGTGGACAGGTTAAAAAAAAAGACTCCTCTTAAAGAAAATACCTTAATTGTTTTTTTTTGAAAAGCAAGAAAGTTGGGAGAGGAAAATATTTCTCTAACAGGATATAAAATCTCAAACAATGAAATAAAAAGTGGATAAATTGGACTTTATTAAAATTATGGATTTCTTTCATCAAAGAACACCATTTTGACAGTGGAAAGTTAAACTACAGACTATGAGAAGATATTTTCAGTGCAATATTACAAAGGATGTGATTATGAAATTTATTTATTTATATATTAAATTTTCTGATTACTTAGTTTTGTTACAATTGAGGTAACATGATTATAATAGTTTGGCAATATAGTTTTGATATACACAGTTACTGTGTCTCCACCATCACCAAAGTGCCAAAGACACTCCACCACTGCCCTGATGTCACTTCTAGTTCCCTCTTCCCACCACCTATCCCAGCTCACTGCTTGATCACCACAATTATATTGACCAAGTTCAAGTTTGTAATTAGGAGTGTCCATTCCCTTGCTTAGTGTTCACAGAACTTTAAAAATTCCTACAAATTAGCAATAGTCAGGGCTAGAAAGATAGTATGGGGTGAAAGTGTTTGCCTTGCACATGGTCAACCCAGTTCAATTCCTAGCACTGCATATTGTCCTCTGAGCACGGCCAGAGCTGATCCTTAGCATAGAGCCAGGAGTATACCCTGAGCACTTCCAGATGTGGCTCTAGAACAAAGGAATATGATTAAAAACAGGGAAAAAAGACTTAAATGGGCATGCCACAAAATATAATATTCCTGTATAGTCTTGTTCCTTGTCAAAATGGCCAGCAAATATAAGGTTCTCAGTAGCAGAGAAATGCTAATTCAAGCCATGGTGATATTTTTTTGAAACCGCCAGAATGGATAAAATGAAAAATACTGAAAATAACAAGTATCGGCATGGATGTTGAATATGTGGGGTTCAAATGTTATTGATAGGAATGCAAAACGGCAACAATACTTTGGAAAATTATTTGGTAAACAGAAGTAAAGATAATTATCCATCTAGTTGTTGACTGAAAATTTTACTTTCAAGAGAAAAATAAGCACATCTATCCACTGAGAGCTATGTACAGGGATATTCACAACAGTTGTGCTCAACTTGGCAGCACATAGACTAAAATTGGAGCAATACAGAGAAGACTAGTATGGCCCCTGCAAAAGGATGGCATTCAAATTCCTGAAGCGTTCCATATTTTTAAAAAAATCAAAAAAGAATATTCAAAGCAGCTCTATTCATTGTGCTGTTAGTTAGAAATAACCGTAGTGTACATAAACGGTGGTATATTCACAAATAGGATTGTTCCTAGCAGTAAAAAAAGAAGGAAATTTTTCTGCACAGTACAACATACACAGCAGGTAGGGCATTTGCCTTGCACGAGGCCAGCCTAAGTTCGATGCCTCTGTCCCTCTCGGAGAGCCCGGCAAGAGTATCCCACCCACATGGCAGAGCCTGGCAAGCAACTCGTGGCATATTTGATATGCCAAAAACAGTTAACAACAAGTCTCACAATGGAGACGTTACTGGTGCCCATTCGAGCAAAATCATGAATAACGGGACCACAGTGCTACGATGCTACAACATAAGCTCATAGACACAAACACAGAAAATTAGATTAGGTAGAGAGTATACTGTATGATCCCTCTTTTTTCATTTTCAATTATTCAATTTTGGGGATTAAATCCAGGGTCTCACCTATGCAAAGCAAGGCTCTATTGATGAGCTAATCTCTGATCCCTTGTACATGAAGTTCCGAAGACAGACAAAACAAAATCTACAGAAATAGCAGCTAGAACACTGACTTCTTCCAGTTGTAGGTGTTGAATGGGGTAATGCACAAAGGCACTTTCTGAGATATTTCCTCTTGATCTGTATGGAAGTTTCTCAGGTATATTTATGTATAAAGATTCACAGAGTTAGCCCATGTGATACCTTTGTTCATGTGTCACCCGCATCTCCCCTCTTGTTTGTTTTAGTTTTACTTTCATATTTATTTATTAAAATTTTTTATTAGTTTTTTTCTAGTAGAGATTGCTATGAAATACCTGAACTAAAGATAGTAGTTTGGGGCCGATGGGCTGGAGTAATAGCACAGTGGTTAGGGCATTTGCCTTCCACGCAACCGTCCCGGGTTTGATTCCTCCGCCCCTCTCGGAGAGCCTGGCAAGCTACCGAGAATATATCACCCGCATGGCAGAGCCTGGCAAGCTACTCATGTCGTATTCAGTATGCCAAAAATAGTAACAACAATTCTCACGATGGAGACTTTACTGGTGTTCGCTTGAGCAAATCGATGAACAACGGGATGACAGTTCAGTGCTACAGTGCTACAGTTATTAGTGAATTACCGTGAGGTACAGTTACAAACTTATGAACTTCCATGTTTGCATTTCAGTAATACAGTGATCGTTTACATGGCATCTCCCCTCTTGAGATGTGTATTTTCATACCTTCATACTTTAACACAGGGATGTGTAGTAGGGGGTCCCTCTCCACTCTGGAGAACCCCTTGTTCTCTCTTGAACAGGTTTTCTTCTCACACCCCATCCTTAAATCTATAAATTAAACCTGTTGTAATTTTTTTAAAAAAATATCCACTGGGTCATATGCTTTTTTAAATTGAATCACTGTGAGATACACAGTTACAAATTTGCTCATGACTGGGTTGCTGTCATACAATGTCCCATACCTCACCAGTTTCCAGCCTTCTCTCTCTCCCCCCTCCCTCCCCCTCTCTCTCTTTCTCTCTCTCTTTCCTTTAAGGTACTGTGGTTTACAATACTGTTACTGAAAGTCTAAAGTCTATCATGTATATAACTTAGTGTTATATTATTAAGATTTTTACACTTTATTCATCACCACAATTTGAAAAACACACAAAATGAAAATTATCAAATTTTCATCAATAAATATTTTATATAAATGAAAAAATGTCTTTATTTTGAAACACTGGATCCATTTTAAGAAAGGCCTTAGATTCTATTTCTGACACTGCTTGTGTTCTCCCCAGAACTGCCACTGGTTGTCCTGCACCCCTACAAGTATAGGTGTGACCCCTACAACAATAGCAGTAACTAGCAAAAAATATTTTTAAGTTAAAAAATCTAAGTAACTGTATAAAGAGTTCTGTGCCATCCTGCTATTGGGTTCTATGTAGATCCAGGCCTGACCGTACTGGAGGAAAAAATCACAGAATTGCTATATTTCAAAAAGAAAAAGGGAAACTCTATAGTTGAGAGGCTATTCTTACTCTAGGGATAGTCACTATATCTCAAATACCTTAACTGTACTTAGACAAGGATGAAGGAGTTCTAGAATTCAGTATGTGTAAGGTAGCATGAATGATTTCATTTTACTGAACAGAAAAGATGTGGCAGTGTTCATTGAAAATCAGAACTCCCACTTATTGTAAGAGTTTTTTTTTAATGCAAAAAGGTTGGGATAGAAAAAGATTCTATGAACAGGCTGTGAAAACACTAACCAAAAAAAAATTGATAAATTGGACTAATTCAAGGGACCTTTTGTGCCTTTTCTTTTAGCAAACTTCGAAAAGATCATCCTTCTAAAATCCTCATCAACCTATGTACAGCACTGCTGATGCTAAACCTGATGTTTCTGGTTAATTCCTGGTTATCATCATTCCAGAAGGTGGAACTTTGTATCACAGTTGCAGTGGTGCTTCATTACTTCCTGCTGGCTTCCTTGACTTGGATGGGCCTGGAGGCAGTACACATGTATTTTGCTCTGGTTAAAGTCTTCAACATATACATTCCAAATTACATCCTTAAATTTTGTCTAGCTGGTTGGGGTAAGTATATCTGCCCTTGTCCTTGATGTCTCCGTGTTAAGCCTGTGTGCCTTTATAATTCTAGCTATACTATGCAGATTATTCTGAACCTGATTTTGTTATTGGCATAGGTAAGGAATGCCTCTCTGGTATTTGTCTTGCAGTCAGTCCTTTTTTCTGTCTCTATTACTCTATAACTCTAATTTCCATGGGCTGGGATGCTGCTGCTCAACAGGACATGTTCTATACATGCCCATTCCTAGAATGTATGTGGCCCTGGGATTGATTCCTGGCACTGTAACACCATAAAATTCTTATCTTTATGGAGAGGAAGTGGTCTACACATATTAAACGCTTGTGCACCATGGTTTTGCTTTTCTCTGTCCAGAGCTTAGTCATAACAAATACTTCCCAATAGAAGAGGCAGCACTCTAGCAGCAGTCATGTGTTCAGTCACTGCTCAGTGTCTTCTGGACTCCTCACACTGTCTCTGGGAAAGGTTCTGTCAGTATCCCCCCATTTAATTGGTGAGGGCTCTGAGGCACTACGAGATTAGTCAATTTGCCCAAACTCATGCAGTTAGTACGGATCAGAGCTGGGTTCTGAACCGGGGAGCCTGACTCCATGGTTTGAAGGTTTGTTTTGTTTTCTGGAGGACCTCCCAAGCACTGCTTAGGAAGCTTGAAGGCTCCACTGGAAATTCGCAGCCAGCCGTGTTGGTGGTTCAGTGCCAGGTCTGAGGATTCCATGCTACTTGAACCCTATGGCATTGACGCCCTCCAAGGCCACACTTGGTAGTGCTTGGGGGAGGGTGTCTCTGGGTCATGTTCCCACACTAGGGAGCCATGTGATACAGGAATCGAATCCGAGTTGGACACATGCTAGATATGCATCCTAAGCACTGCATTGTCTCTCAACCCCATGGATTGGACTTTTAGCTTTGCTATTATACCCATTTTGTTGAATGGTCAGGGAACAGATTGCAACGTGTACAAAGAATCAGCTGGGCCTGATTCTCTTTTCATTGCATGCCTAGACCATCTATCACCTATGGAGGGAGCTAGGAGGGAATGAACACAGTAGCAATATATTTGATGGAACACGCCTTTTATTGGTTTACTCTTCTGAGTTTTTAACTGACAGATCCCCTTCCATAGTCAAAAGAGATTTGAGATTCAAAAAATATGTTGGACACGTAGTATACACACAAGTATATATTATGATATCACTCCAGTCCATATATATTTGTATATATATATATATTCCCTTTTATTGAAGTTTAGGTAACATGTTTACAGTAGTGCACAAAGTGACCATACCTTCACCACTGCCAAAGTGACCAAGACCCTCCACCACTGTCTCTGTACCACACCTATTCTGCCTTTTCCTTCCTCTGTTCCCATCAAATTTTTGTGGAATAATACACACCTGTAAAGATCTATATTAAGTAGGATATCTGAGATACATAGGACATAGAGTTAGTTTTTAAAATTTACTATTGGTTTCCAATTTTATGGACTTAATTTCACCCCTGTCTAAAACTCATCACAATTTTCTCCAACATTCCAGTGCCATTCCATCTCTTTTTTGAAATTGAAAGGCTTATTGGAAAGTAGAAGTGAAAGAGGACACTCCCCCACTAGGGAAGAACTTAGTATAGGACTATGTTGACCATGCTACATCTTAAAAGACTTTTGTATTCATTTCTTCCACCTGCATTTCTTTCTATTAACCATATCAATTTTCACAGAATCTAAGGGCTACTGCAGTGACTTTTTTGCCACTTCTTTGGCTTCAGTAAATTAGTATTCCACATAGTAGCAAGATCATCTGATAATTGTCTTTCACTTCCAAATTTAATTCACTTAGCATTTTCATTTCACATTCCACCCATTTTGTCCTATAGGGCACAATGTCATCATCTTAGTGGAATAGTATGCCCCTGAGTATTTAGACTACAGCTTCATTATTTTGTTATCCATCGGTGCACATTTGCATGGATTCCATGTTTTGGCTATTGTAATAATACTGCCATGAACACTGGGGTGCAACAATCATTTCTTGTTTTCTTTTCCTTTGAATAAATGATCTAGAAGTGTTTTTCCAAATTATAGGGATTTTTCATTTTCAGTTTTATTTGTTGGGGGGATGCTGAAGTCATACCATATGGTACTTGGGGGTTATTCCTGGCTCTGTGTTCAGGAGTGACCCCTGGCAGTATTTGGGAGACCCTATGTGGTACCAGGGATGAAACCATGATCGGCCACATTGAAGGCAAGTGCTTTAACCCCATGTTTTAATGGAATCACCATGAGATAAAGTTGTTGACAGTTGGGTTTCATTCATACATGGTTCCAACATTCGTCTTTTCACCAATAAACATTTCCCACCATCAATGTCCCCAGTTCCCTTCCCACCACCCACCCACCCCTACAAGCCTACCTCTGTGGCAGGCATTTTTCTTCTTTCTATTTCTCTCGCTTACTCTTTTTCTCTCTCTTTCCTTTTTAGCATTATGGTTTACAATACAGGTATTGAAAGGTCATTAAGTTTATCCCTTTACCTACTTTCTGCACTCAGTTCTTGTCCAGAGTGTTCATTTCCAGCTATCACTGTCATAGTGGACAGTGGACAGTGTACTTCTTTATCCTAACTGCCTTCTCCCCTCCACCACTTGTAGCAAGCTTCCAACTGTGGACCAGTCCTCTTGGCCCTTGTTTCTACTGTCTTTGGGTATTAATCTCATACTACTTTTTAAATATCCTGCAAATAAGTACAATCATTCTATGTCTGTCCCTGTCCTTCCGATTAACTTCACTCAGCATTATACACCCCATGTCCATCCATTTATAATCAAATTTCATGACTTCAGTTTTCCTTGTGCTGAGTTGTATATCATTGTGTAGATGTACCATAGTTTCTTTCTCCAGTTGTCTGTTCTCGGGAACTCGGGTTGTTTCCAGATTCTGGCTATTGTGAATAGTGCTCCAATGAACATAGATGTGCAGATGGCTTTTCTGCAGTTTGTTTTGGGCTCCCGGGGTATATTCCCAGAAGTGATATAGGTTGGTCCTATGGAAGCTCAATTTCTCCATTTCATTTCTCCTTTTCATAGGAATATTTATTTTACACTGCTTTTACAAAAATTAAAATAGCTTCTCAAAACCCTGAAATCCCATAAGATTGTACATCAATGGATTTTTTTAATTAGGAAGTAAACAGCTTCCCAATTAGCTACTCATCCTTCTATTTTTTTGTTTTATTTTATTTTTGGTTGGTAATCAGTCCCCGTTTATTCAAGTCTCACAGGGTTAGTTATAGAGAAATCATCAACAGTTGGGATACCAATTACACATAAGTGTGGTTGAACATTATCACAAACAATGAACAGATGTAAAGTCTTTCCCATCAGGGGAAGTTCTAAGAGATTAACTCAAGGACAAAATCTCATCCTGCTAGGAGGTCCACCCAAGGGTAGAATTCCATCTAAGGATGTATTACTTTGCCCTTTCCTTAGCCAGTATCCAGTTAAACAGTCATTTTAAATTAATTTATTAATATTTCTAGTCATTTTAATGAACACAGTAAGAGATATATTAAGCTTAAAGAGTGGCTCTTCCTAGGGACATCTCACTCACTATATATACCAAACTACAGTCCTCAGGCCAAATTTCACTTTTCTAACCCCAACAGGGTTCCTATTCAGTTACTTTTTTTTGGGTTATGACAGGGTTTATTCCATGACCATGCTCTTTTTTATGGTTTATTTATTTATTTATTTTTTAAATTTATTTAATTACTGTGAGATAGTTACCAGCTTTCATGTTTGGGTTACAATCACACAATGATCAAACATCCATCCCTCCACCAGTGCACATTCCCTACCACCAATGTCCCCTGTATACCCCCCCTTCCCCACCTTCCCCCTGATCTTAACATATACTTTTTATGGCACTCAGCTTGTCACTTTTCGATGCCAGGGTAAGTTGTGGCTTGTCTTGGGTTTGGTGTTAGGAACTAAGGGTTACTGAGACTTAAGTCAAGTAAACATAATGGACACCCAGGAATAAGTATTATTCGGATTCAATTAACTCCCAAGTTACAAAAGTGTAGCATTAACTGTCTTCCTGTGTCTATACAAAAAGAACATTGCTCTAAAACAAACTATGCAAAGGACATGAAGGAAAAAGAAAATCAATATTTCAGTTACATACACAAAATCCAAAGCCCTCAGAAGAATTTGACTTTATAAGTCACAGTGTCTGATTTGAGGATAAGTGATAACACACAGGGGAAGAAGAGCACAAAGGAGAGGTTAAAGATAAATACAGGATTGGGAGTGCCTGGGAGTTACTCAATAAACTCCCTTTGGTGGGGGCTTGGGGGAGGTTAGACAATATTAAACTTACAATAATATTTTGAACTGTAATCCACAAAAGTCTGGCATCTCTAATCTGAATCATCACTTGAACTTTGAACTCTGTTATCAGGAAGTTGTACAACATACTGGAACTTTGTGCAGAAAACTGCTCTAATAACCTCCTCTAAGAGTAAAATTTGAAAGGGAGTTACTTCTGTAGATTGATCCATAAGATGCCACTGCAGTATAGCGTACAAATTACTCAGCTACCAGCAACAGAGTAGTTTGTTTAGCAGTAAGGAATCCATAGTCAGTCTCTGGGGCAGCATGAAGAGGTCACACATCTACCGTCACTGTAGCCAGCCCTCTTTTCAGCAGAACCTCACAAATAATGTATCAGAAAATTTAGCTACAATTAAAATCATTTTTGGAAAAAAACTTTTAAATGTAATTAGGTAGCATGTTGTATGTGTTTTGCAACTGGCAACATTTCCTTGCTAGGCAAAATGAGACCAATATAAGGTACACTAATTATAACTGATATAACATTGTCTCCTTCTTCATACTTCACAGGACATTGATCCAGGTATCATTTTATTAAAATAATCTAGAGAGATGGACATTATCACTTTCTTCAATTCTACCAATCAGTTGTATATGCATATGCAAAGTAAATGCACACAGTCAAGATTCCCAGCTGCATCTGCATGTTGGAATTTCTTGGCTTTCTCACCTAAGTCAAGAATCATGAAGCTTCAGAATCTAAACCGGATTAAATGGCTTCATGCTTCCCATTTTCTGGCACTTTTTTTGCCCTCTATCCATGCCACTTACCCAGCTCCAGAGTTTAGCCTGCCTTTGAGGGAAGGACAACATTCAGAGGTTCAAAGTCAGCGGATGGGGTCTGGGAGACAAACGGATAACAGCTGCATTACAAAGTTATTTTTATGGTGGCTACTCATCCTTTTAATGAGTTCATTATCACAGTGACAACAGTGCTGCATTCTGTGTAAATTAAGTCACAATTATGTGTGTGCCACTGGTGGTACACACCACCAGCAATTTTAATGCAGTAGATGTTTATCACAGCCGACCTGGGTTTGATTCCTCCATCCTCGCGGAGAGCCTGGCAAGCTACCGAGAGTATCCCGCCCACATGGCAGAGCCTGGCAAGCTACCCGTGGCATATTCAATATGCCAAAACAGTAACAAGAAATCTCACAATGAAGACGTTACTGGTGACCACTCAAGCAGATGGATGCACAATGGGATGGCAGCGCTATAGTGCTATAGATGTTTACACTGAATACATAATCTGTGCTGCCATCTTTGCTGATGTGGAGATCAGAGAAAGGAAAGTACTAAACAAAAATGTTGCTTTTGAATATTTTAGATCCCATCCAAAACACAGCCTGAAACAGTCAATGTACTCCTCCTTCTGCCCAGGGTCCTCAGCTTGTTCCACTGGTAGGTGGCAAGATATCATGGAAGAAGATTCATGAATCATCCAGAAAGCCAGTCACCAACACCTGGCTAATTGTGACAGGGCCATAAAAACCTCTACATACTGATCTTTTTTCACCTTCATTAAAACTTTTAAGCTTCCTTTTCAGACCCCTCTTCCTTCACTTTCTCCTTAAAACATGGGACTTCACTGTACTCTTAGCTCTTTGATCTTTTCATTCCATACCCCCTTCTCAAGGTGTCCAGGGAAAGGCAGAAAAGTCTAAGACTTTGTGAAGACAGAATTAGGGCATATTGAGAAAGCACCCAGAGCTAGGGCAAGGCAAGGCAGAGGCTTAGCTGGACCAGCAAGTCAAAGCGACAAGGAGCTGCTTTCAGATTTTGTTTAGCGCTCACGATGATGGGGAAAGCTAAAGATGTTGGATCCTTGGGCCCAGCCTTAGAGAATAACATCCAAACAATAGGGGACACAACAGTGCTAAAGGAATTGGTGTTGACAAGTTGTATGCCGGAAACTCAAGCACTTTCTAACTTTGTAATTCATGGTGATTCAATTTAAAAAATTAAAAATAAAACTTAAATGCTGAATGAATCAAAAATTAGAAAACCCAGGATCACCATGCCATTTGTGAGATTTCCTGTGGCTGAGGAGCCAGTTCTAATTCTGCCAGCTCTATTCTGATAGCACTGTCAGCTGCTACTGAGGTGGGCAGGGTACAGAACACCACATGTTTTTGGAGTCCGGGAGGGAGGGAGA
Organism: Sorex araneus; assembly: GCF_027595985.1. Taxonomy (NCBI): domain Eukaryota; kingdom Metazoa; phylum Chordata; class Mammalia; order Eulipotyphla; family Soricidae; genus Sorex; species Sorex araneus. The sequence continues at coordinate 78,830,643 of NC_073313.1, read as the reverse complement.
AACTGTCTTCCAAGAGCCTCTGGAAGGTAGGAAGAAAAAGGTAGGGAGAAAAAGTCTCCCAGCAGACTCCCAGAGGAGAGAGGGAGGGAGATCAATGGGAGATGACTTCAGGGAAACATAAGCTTTAAGCTGTCTTGAATTCTCAAAGAAGATCAAGGCACCACATCAACATCCACCTCAGTCACAGTCCAAGACTGCCTGTTTGGCTATATAAATACCAGCCAGGTCTTCAGGCTACCCCACAAGTTTTGTGCTCCAAGGAACTTGGGAATCTGCAGCTTAGGATGCAAATGCCATCAATTTTTAGAAATATAATATTAGTACATTTGTTTGAAGCACTTTGTTCCTAAATAGTTTATATTTCTTTACTTAAATCCCTGCCCAAGGAAAGAGCTGTGTCCAGTTTTAGAAAAGAACAGCCATGAGGGATCTCCTTGCCACTAGTTAACAAAGGGGAAGCAGCTTGGAGATTACCTTACAGTTGTCATTTGAAATGTGAGGTATCCTTGCATTTCTCCCAAAAGGCACTTTTTATTGTTTTTTTTCTTTTGGGGTCATACCTGGTGATGCACAGGGGTTACTCCTGGCTCCGCACTCAGGAATAACTCCTGGCGGTGCTCGGGGGACTATATGGGATTCTGGGAATCGAATCCAGGTCGGCCGTGTACAAGGCAAACACCCTACCCACTGTACTATTGCTCCAGCCTCTAAAAAGCACTTTTAAAAGAATGTGTACATCAGACTAGGCACTGGTAGGTGTGTGATCTTGAGATCTGAAGGTTTTGTCTTGTTGAACACAGAATCAGTGGATTTTTTTAGAGAGGCGGTAAAAATAACTTTGTAAAGTATTTCCTGATTTTGTGTAGATGTATAACTCTTTGTTTAGCAGAAATACCGTGTGATATGGATCAGTGGTGGATCCCAGGACTCTTATGTGTGAGGCCCTGGATTTGATCCTCTGCAGTGCAAAAGGAGCCATTTTAAAAAACTTTTTTATTGAATCACCATGTGAAAAGTTACAAAGCTTTCAGGCTTAAGTCTCAGTCATACAATGATCAAACACCCATCCCTTCACCAGTGCACAAATTTCACCACCAAGAACCCCAGTATACCTCCTGTCCCACCTCCACCCCCCACCTGTGTAGCTGATGATTTTCATTTTACTTTCTCTTTACTTTGCTTTCAATATTTCAACAGAAAACTCACTATTATTCTTTGGAATTTTCCTCCAACAATCAGACCTGCAGAAAAGGCATCATTTGAAATTTGTTTTACATTCCTGAGAATGAAGAGCATATGAGGTTGTGGTTTTGGATTTCTAGTATTTTAGTAATTAAGTCCAGAGAAGATTCTGGCAGAAATCACGTCATTGCAAGCTCATACCTCTGTTTAGTGGGACTTATAAGATGGCAGTCGCCATGCTGCCGCTGGGGAAAGGAAAGGCTGAGAGAGAAAAACCTTTTCCCTCCTGGGTTGGCATGGGGCCATAGCTTAGTTCACAGTCTAGAGGCATTTCTGCAAGAAACCGCTGGATGCCAAAAGTAGTTAGTTGGCCTCCAGGATCATGGGCGTTCAGGAACGGAGGGGCCGCTCGTGTGCGGCTTCTCAGGATCACATCTGGACAGAGAGCAGCAAAAAGAGCCATTTAAGTTTGACAAATGTACATGAAATTGGATTTTTAAACCTCCTGTCTGTACTCACATTATATTTGGCCACTTCAACTGAGATGATTGCTTTATTATAGTCTTGCTGAATTAACTGGTTGTTAACTGTTCGATCTAGTCAAAATGCCAATCTAGTAACAAGTATGGAAACAGCTTCAGTGTCAAAAAAGCACTGTCAACTGCTGCTGATTGTTGGGCTCCTTCCTCCAGGGTGACGGAGACTAAAAAGAAATCAGAAATGAAGGAGGAATATGGAAAGGGACAAATAATGGTGGCCCATCATCTAAAAGGAACTGCTTCATGCAAAATAATGAGCTAGCTACTTCTATTGCCAAGTTGATTTTTTGGCACTTGAGCAATTTTCAATAACCAGTGGCTTTTGTAGGGGTACCATTGGTGTACTTTTTAGTTTTACAGATCGGAGGGAGAACTCCAAGCAATGTTTAACTTGAAAGGCTTCAGAAACATTTTTGCAAGCAACGGTATTTGGATGCCTGCACAACTGTGGCTTATTTATTAAACAGTGTCTAAATACATCAGCACCCATAGTCTTTGATGGGGCTCGCTTCTCTGCTGTCTCATAGGTATCCTCTGGCTTGTTTCTCCATTCTAGGGATCCCAGCGATTGTAGTGGCCATCATACTTGGTGTGAATAAAGATCTGTATGGAACTCTGAGCTCAGCCACTCCATTGTAAGTATAGGCGTCTTTACTTCTCAGCTGGGGGTCGGTGGGCTCTTGAGTAAGCAGGGTAAGCTGGGCTGTTCTGGCTGGCTTTAGCCAAGACTAAGCCTCAGGCTTTCTGGTCTACACATTGTGAAGGGCACACATATACGATGATTACATTCCAGGTTGTGCATGACCTTGGGCAAGTAATCTTTCCTCTAACTTTAATTTCTTCCTCTGGCAAAAAGGTCTCACCATGTTTGCTTTTAACATTGCATACAAATGAAAATGACCTCGTGAATATAAAGTGCTCAGAATGTGGCTAGTTCCATGTTCAATGCTGTGTAACTGGTGGCCTTTATGATGAAAAAACACCTCATTTGGAAAGCAATGGAGCAGCCACCATCAGGAATGCAGAGACAAGTGGCAAAACATTTTTTTGCCTTTCAACAACTGCCATGTCCCCTGAAGATGCCATCACCGCTTTTGTTTTGTACACTGGCTTCAGCTTTTTTCCCCTATGATTTCTTTTATTCTTTCTCTCTTTTTTTCTTCCTTTTATGTATAAAGCCGTCTCTTTGGCTCTTTCATCCATGGCTACAACAGAGTAGCCTTTCACTTCATGCCACCTTACCAGAGCCTTCTCTGATAGGCTTGGAGGCAGTTACCGTGCAGTTCTTTAAGCAGCGCAGTCTCATTTACCTCGTTGATTGTCATTTTACTTACCCATATTCGTTCTGTTTATCACTGCCTCTCAAGTTATTTTTTTTCCATTATAGATTTCCTCTCCCACTGGACTGAAATCAAATGAAGGAGGTCTTGCCCCCAAGACTCCTTCGCCTTTCATATTAAGATGACAGTTTTCAGAGGGTCAAATTTATATTGCCCTTTCCAGCAGATGCTTTCTAATTAAAATTCCTTACTATTCTTTTCTTTCTTTCTCTTTTTTCTTCCCTTCCTTCTGATTTCCTCCTTCATCCTCCCTCCTTGCCTGATTTAAAGGGTCCCCTGTGCCTACTTAATGGTGATTCTTCTTCAGAGATCAAAAGCAAAAGCAAAAGCAGAAAAAAATGACTCCATCCCCCCCCCGCCTCCAATAACCCTTTCATATGTGAATTGGTTGGCAAGAAGCAGTGTTCGAAGAGTTTTTAATATTTTGAAACAGTAATACACACAGTACAGAATTCAAAGGCACATAAGGGTAGAGAGAGGATGAAAGGCAAGACTCACTCCCCTACCCAGATACCCAGTTTTTATTCCTTAATGCAACCTTTATCATCAATAAGCAAATCGTTATAGAGATTATCTTGTACCCTGTAACCCAAATGTCAGATGCTTGGTTTGGTATTTATCAGTATGTCTTGGAGATGATTTTCCGTCCAAATATAGAATGATGCCTATTCTATCATTCTGGGAGTGGGGGTATTGGATATACCTGAATGGTTTACTCCTGGCTCTGTCTATACTCAGGGATCACTCCTTGTGTTGCATGCAGTGAAAGGGAAGGAACCGAACTCAGGTTCATGCATGCAAAGTAAGCACCTTAACCTCTGTACTATCTCCCTGATCTCAGAGAGCTGTCTCCTTTTTTTTACTTTTTGGGTCACACCCGGCGATGCACAGGGTTTACTCCTGGCTCATGCACTCAGGAATCACTCCTGGAAGTGCTTGGGGGACCTTATGGGATGCTGGGAATCGAACCTGGGTAGGCCACGTGCAAGGCAAATGCCCTATCTGCTGTGCTATCACTCCAGCTCCAGGGCTTCCTCTTTTTAATAATTTTCCATAGAGTCCTTTAAGACTGAATATGAACCCAGTGAACCCTATTTTACTCATTAGAAAAATTAAATGAGCCCCCTTCTCCTTCCAATACACACAAACATTCATGAAAGCTTCCCAACTAACATGAACAATATGACTAACAAAGGATTTTCTGATTTTAATAAAGTAGTTTCAGCTAACCTGACATACAGTCAAATAAGTGACGTTTGTCTGTTTTCAAAAATCAGAGGTGTGGTCTGGGGAGATAGCACAGGTGTTAAACCTTGCACATAGTCAATCCCAATTTTATCCACAGCACTTCATATCATCCCATGAACACTTCTAGGAGTGATACCTGAGTACAGAACGAGGAGTAATCCCTGAGCACAACTGATGTGGCCCACCCACTACCACCACCACCACCACCACCACCATCAAATCAGAGGTGATACCTCCAGTAATTGCAAATACTACTTAGTATCTGCTCATATGAACCCACATATATTTCTTTTTCAATAAAAGCTCTAGGACAATTAGTTAGTCCAGGAACCAATGTTGAATTTTTTAAAAAATAAATTGAATCACTAATGTTGAATTTTGCAGATGAAACCTGTACCTGCAGTGGGAGATTTAGAATATGCATCACATTTGACACAGTGCAAGTAGAGCTGTCCCCTTTCTGTTATATTTTCTTTAACATTTATCATCTCATTATTGTTTGATAAAACATTCAAAAAAGTGATCATTGTTCACGTTCTGTTACTGTGATCTCTATCACAGCAAGCATAACTCAGTGTGCCAATAAACACTCAGGCATTAAGTGGTGGGGTAGCACTGCACTATAGCACTGTCATCCCATTGTTCATCGATTTGCTTGAGCGAGCACCAGTAACGTCTCATGGTGAGACTTGTTACTGCTTTTGGCATATTGAGTATGCCACGGGTAGCTTGCCAGGCTCTGCTGTGCGGACGGGATGCTCTTGGTAGCTTGCCGGGCTCTCCGAGACGGTGATAAAAACTTTGTTTTTCTGCTGTTGAGGAAGAAAATAGTCTCCTAAGAATTGGACTGAGAGCATTCTGAATATATTGGACATAAAGAACCCCTAGGATTTCTGACTCAGTGGTAGAGAGAACACTGAAGGAAGTTGGGGGTCCTAATTCTGGTTCTGCCTTTAATGGTTGTGTGTGAAATCTGTTGAGTCCTTATTGTAGAAGTGAAGCTCACTACATGATCTTCAGAGTACGGCTGCAACCAAGGATTTTGTTTCTTTACCTCACAATGGCCTTTTTTTTGTTTCTTACAGTTGTTGGATTAAGGACAATTCTGCCTTTTACTTCTCAGTTGTGGCTTATTTTTGCCTCATATTTCTTGTAAATATCTCCATGTTCGGCACTGTTCTTCTGCAGCTGAATTCTATCAAAGCTCAAGGCCACAGAAAGAGACAGAAGATGATACTGCATGACTTCAAAGGCATCATGAGCCTAACATTCCTACTTGGCCTCACCTGGGGGTTTGCCTTTTTTGCCTGGGGACCCGTGAGGAATATTTTCTTGTATCTTTTTGCCGTTTTCAACACTTTGCAAGGTAACTGATGCTTCTTTGTCCTTACTGTGACTAGCTAGGTCTCCAGCAAAGTCTATGCTGCCTTGAAAATAATATCATATTTTAGGGACTAAAGGAAGAATTCTATTGTTAGTGCATTGGCAGGCAACCATTGGCAACTTTAGCTAGATGTAATTGAATACTCAACCTACTGTCTAACTCAGAATGTATGAAAAAGCCCAGAGTGCTGAACTTACTGCCACTAGTTGGCAATATCTGTTACAATCAGACTTGCAATATTTCTTATTGTATCCATGACATAAAACATGCACGTTCATAAGTGTACAGATACACAGTTGTGTCAACATTTTGAAATGCATTCAAAGGAAGAAGCAACTTAGCAATTACTCAACAGGAGAAACTAAGCTTTTGATCCTAAAGACTGGCTGCATCAGATGCCCTAATATTATGGGAATGATCCAGGCTAAGAAATGAGAGAGTCATAAGAGAAGTGAATGTGAAGATCAAAGAAGTGTGAGTCAAGGCAAAGATCAAAGTTCGAATTTTGCTACAAACCAACTTTGAAAAAGTCTGAAATGTTGATTGAATTAGATCATTCTAAACTAATAGCTTCTTAGCTCTTGAACCACCTTCCTATTTTCTGTTGAAAGGAACAAGTGTTCAATGATGTTTTAAGTGGTAGGACAAAGATAAGATGAAAAATAAAAAGGCTAGAATTCCGAGTACTAGACCACTGAGAAATTTTTAAGGTTATTGTTGACCTTATTTTACCTGATAAAAAATTATTGGAAAGGGCCAGAGAGATACCACATGAATTAAGGTGATTTTTTGCATGCAACTGGCCCCAGTTTGATCTCCAGCATTATGTATGGTCCCCTGGAAACCTCCAAGAGTAAACTGTGAAGTGAACACTGCTGAATGTGGTCCACTCCCCTTCAGAAATCTTGGGAGAAATAGGCATTCACTCAACTCAATGCTCTTAAGCTTCAGTTTGACCATAGTCATTTGGGCTAATGAGGCTGGCTGTGTGTTAACATGCACAAAGCATTATTTAGGGTCTCCTTTACTTACCTACTGCTCTTAAATATTCATCCAATAAACACTTTTTTTTAAAACCAAAGTACTATCTTCTGGGGAGTTCTCAGTAATGCTCCAATGAGAATAGGGTTATGTGGTCAACAACATTTGGAAAATGAGGCAAATGTCAAACCCCATTCTTAAGATGGCACAATAAATAATTGTATTGTTTTTTTAAAAAAATTTTAAATGCAGAATTTCAAAGACCCTAGAACCCTTTGCAGTTGGGACTCAACATCTGAAGAACCTTAAAAATATAAACAGGTGTTCAGTCATTACATGCCAGATATTATATGTGCTACAGAGAGAGAGAGGAAAAACTCAGTACAAAGAATACTTTCTTATTGCCCTTTTAAAATTATAAATGTATGTTATTTTTTTAAGGCACCATGATTTACAATAGTGTTCATGACAGGGTTTCATGTATATAATGTTCCAACAATACACCCTCCGCCAGTGTCTACTTCCCTCCACCATTATCTCCGTATTTTCTTCTTGCCTTCCCTAAGCCAGTGCCATAGTAAGCTCAGTTTCTCTGGACCAGTTCTCAGATTTGTTACCTTTGGCCATTTGTCAGTGTATAGTTTTTGCCTAGGATCATACAGTTTTTAGTTCTTTGTTATTTTTTTGGAGGGGGAGTTGGACCATACCTGTTAATGTTCATTCAGGCAATACTCTTTGGGACCCTGTGCTCAGGGGTCACTCCTGGTGGTGCTTGCTTGGGGCAACCATACACATTACTGAAAATTGTGCCAGGGATTGAGTCAGAGTAGACCTCTGTTATCTCACTGAGCACACTAATTTTTATTTTTTGCCATAGAATTTTATGTTTCAAAAATCCATCTTATCCTGGAGCAATGATGTGTAGCAACTGAAACATTCTGTCCCACTAGAATCAGTTTACTTTACATAGAGCCATATTCTGATTGAAATGTGAAATTCCAAGTATGGCATTTTCCTCCATATGCCATTTGGATTCCTTTCTGTGGCATGTACAGTATTTTTAGGAGTGCTCCCTATCACTTTCAAGTGGTTTCCTTCGAAACTACCAGAACTTGATTATATCCTAGATTGGGCCTGAGGCCTTGGTGGTGGTCTAGACCAGTGCTTTCAGACTTTCTATAGACACCTCTCAATAGATTTATTGTTGAAGATTACTGGTCTAGACCAGTGTCTCTCAACATTTTTCCATCCGTGGTACCCTTGTACCCTTCTTCTGTCCCCCTCTCCTACCAGTTATCTTCTTGTATCATTCTGTGGCACTCATTTATATGATTTTTACCTGTATTATCCCTGGAGATATTACACCCTTGGAATTTCATCCTTGGAATATCTCTGCGGAATGCCTCCTTGATGATAAATTTGGTCTAGACTTTACCTCTTGAAAGAACTATTTAGCCTGCACTGAGTTATCCAGTTCTCACTAAAATATTGCCTTGGTGTTGAGTGTCCATTGAAATGGCTTAGGAGTCAGACACCAGTGCTCGTTTTTTCCTCAGCAGTAACCCCAGGCTTCTCATTGTGTTGCTAATTCTGAGGGTAAACATGTTCACCCATGAAAAGTGGTTTAAAAATAAAGCAACTTAAACACAAGAAAGAAAAGCAGTTGAGGACTTAAAGGGGAAGAGACATTTTCCCAACAGTGAGGTTTCGTTTTCATGGTGGGAGGGGAAAATATTATTTTGGCAGGAATTTGACATGACTAGAAGGAAGATCCAGTTGGGGCTTCCTGGGGACTAAAACCAATGTCTTACAGATCCAGAATCTCTTGGTCATCAGCTGGGTGTCAATCAAGAGCCAAACGTTCCTATTTCTTTGTCCTGCTGCCAGACAGAATGTGTCATCTTGTCGAGAGAGGGCTTACAGAGCCCTGAGTTTCAAACTCATGTTATACACATCCATGACTCAAATACTCAAGACAAGAATGAAATCAATCCAGCAATCAAGTTAGTTATTTAAAAACCAGAGGACAGGTTTGCACTTCTGAGAGAAGGGGTTGCCCTTATTAAGGTGTGAAACAGTTATGTTCATGAGAGGCATTTCTGAAAGACAGTTGCACAAATTTATTTAGATGATGGGTACTGGAGAGATAGTACAGCAGGTAAGGCATTTACCTTGCACATAACCTACTTAGGTTCAATCTCTTGCACTACACATGGGGCCCTGAGTCCAGCCAGGAGTGGTCCCTAATCAGAGTCAGGATTAAGCCCTTATCATAGTCTGATGTGTCCCCCATCCAAATATTTTTAACTCAGGTGACAAAACCCTGCAATCATCCATTCACTGTCCATGTTCCAGTGAATAAGCAGATCAATCTGGGAAGAAAAAGGAAGGCTAGCAGAAGAATGAGAGAGTTGGCAGGCATCTCATTGGAATTCAAAGACTAATCTCTTAAATCTGAGAAGGAATGCAACTCCATACTGGAAATCAGAGCAGTAATAGGTGCTGCTGTCACAGGTGCCCCTTGCGTACGTGGAAGTGAGATAATTTTACCTGCGCTGACATGAGGGCTTTATTCTCATCAGTCGCTGCACCACCTTCCTGGTGGTTGCTGGTCAGAAAAAAAAATGTGAACAGGGTCTAGTTTCAGCACCACAGTATTTTTTATTATAAATTAAGAGAAATCCCTCTTGTGAGTTAGTGAGCTGGATCTTTCCATTTAGCTTCGAAAGAGATTGCTGCCTCCCATCTGGAATTGGAGAGTCTCACAGGGCTGGGTCCAGGGAACAAAAATCATCTGCCTCCAATGTCCCATCCAGCGAAGGAAGTCACATGCTTCCACCAGAAACTTTCCAGAGAGAGAGCTTGCCATTCTAGAACATTGAATTTTCAACTTCCACTCCACCTTCCTCTCTCTTCCTCTCTCTTCCTCCCTCTTCTTACCTCCCTTTCTCCCTACTCCCCGCCCCACACACACTCACACTTGCATAGATTTAAGGTGTACTATGTATGGGAGTGGCTTCTAACCAACTCTGAATCCTTGACAGGGCAGCCTTCCCTGAGATGGGATAATGTAGTGGTTATGATCATAAGCTCTACAATAATGCTGCCTGCATTCAGTCCTGACATAGCTTGATGACTTAGATTGGTGGCTAGGCCGAGGTTTACTAAGGCTCAAAGCCTTGGTTTACTTGAAGCCTCAAAGCCTTGTCTTCTTTTTAAAAAGAAGACAAATAGCGGGACCAATAATCCAATACCTATGATGTAGTCATTGCTTAGTAAATAATAGCTGTGATTTATTTTGTAGCTGTTCTGTAGCTTTCTCCTACTGCTGCTAGTTCTAACCTGGCAACCACCCAGAATAAGCCTAATTTGTCCTTTTCATGACAGCCTATTCACATCTTCAATTATAGCTGCCATCTTTACCTCTATTTCCCACTCCAAATTTTCTCTTCTCCAAATACAACTCCCCACAGCTTTATTTTTTTTCCTCTTTCACATTTTTATTTTTTTTAATTTTTATTTTTTAAAAAATTTTATCACCATGTGGAAAGTTACAGAGTTCTCAGGTTTATGTCTCAGTTATACCATATTCAAACACCATCCCTTCACCAGTGCCCATATTCCACCACCAAAATCCCCGGTATACCCCCCGCCCCCCACCCCAACTGTATAACTGATGAATTTCACTTTATTTTCTCTTCACCTTGATTACGTTCCATATTTCAACACAAAACTCACTATTGTTGTGGGAGTTATATCCCCAAACAAGATAACCCTAATAAGGAGGCATTTGATAATTAGTTTTCCATTCAAAGATTGTATGTTTTCAGGTTTTAGAAAAGGTCTAACGCGGCCGCGCGGCTCGGATGTGTCCCAGTCCCGAATCCTGGAGCCGTGTTAGTTGCTGCTCAGTGTCGCCAGGGTTCCATCTGGAGAAGGTGTGCTGGCGGCACCTCCTCCTTCCGGCCCCCCGGTGTTGCTGGCCCCGATTCGGGTCCAGAGCATTGTCCGGGCCGCGTTGCTCACCAGAATGCCTGCCGCTTCTCTGTGGATTGTGTCAGCAAGATGGCCTCCCCACAGCTTTAAACCTACTCTCAAGTTCGTTCTGTTTCTTGCTCACTGTAGAGAACTTTGTTTTGTCAGCAGCCTCTAAAAACAAAGCCTTGCAAACTCAGGCTTTGTCCATATGCTGCTCGGAGAAAGAAGAATCAGACCAGCAAGGACCACTCACCTGCCTTAAGATTCTTTGCTTCTTGGCCTGGAGAGATATAACACGTCAATCATTTATCTTGCATTCACTGACTCTGGTTTGATCCCCAGCACTGCATTTGGTCCCCTGAGCACAGAGCTAGGAGTAAGCCCTAAGACCAACTGGGTTTGACCTCCCCCCAAAAAAACACAAAATATTCCTACTTAGGCCCTACCAGAAATAAGCTTTAGAGGCATTTACTTCTGGGTCATTCTCAACCTCAGCTTACAATAAGTTAAAATCCAAGATTAATCACTGACCTTTGAAGTAACTGGGCAATGCGGAGATAAGCCAAACCTGCATACAGAACCAAGGATTCCAAAATGCACTTGGGACCAAAGAAATATTTTAGGGGAGGAATACTTGGATCAAAAGCAATATTCTATACTTTTAATTTGATGAGTCCACTCTTATTTATTTATTTTTTATTTTTTTATTTAATTGAATCACCATGAGATAGTTACAAGCTCTCATGTTTTGGTTACATTCTCACAATGATCAAACACCCATCCCTCCACCAGTGCACATTCCTTACCACCGATATCCCAGGTATAACCCCCCCTTTTCCACCCTCCCCCTGACTCCAGGGCAGACAATACTCCCCATACTCTCTCTCTACTTTGGGGCATTATGGCTTGCAACACAGACACTGAGAACTCATCATGTTTGTTCTATTATCTACTTTCAGCTTGCATCTTCCATCTCAACTGGTTCCTCTAGCCATAATTTTGTTAGTAATCCCTTCTCTATCCCATCTGCCTTTTCCCCTCCACTCATGAAACAGTCTTCCAGCTATGGGGTAATCCTCCTGGCCCTTGTATCTACTGTCCTTGGGTGTCAACCTCATGTGATGTTATTCTATACTCTACAAATGAGTGTAGTTCTTCTATGCATGTCCATCTCTTTCTCTCACATTTTACTTAGCATGATACTCTCCATGTCTATCCATTTGTAAGCAAATTTCATGACTTCATCTCTCCTAACAGTTGCATAGTATTCCATTGTGTAGATGTACCAAAGTTTCTTTAACCAGCCATCTAAAAGCACTATTCTAAAGAGTGGGGGAGCTAATATAGGATGTTGATGTGCTGTCTTTGCAAGCAGTCAATTACAGTCAAATACGGTTCAATCACCTGCACTGCATATTGTAGCCTGAGCACTACTGGAGTGACACCTCAGCACAGAGTCAGAAGAATGTTCAGGGACATATTTTGAGGATTATAAGCAGGTATGAACTTGGTGGAATGGGAAGGAAAAAAGAAAGACAGAATTATGTACTTGGAACAGCGGGACGCTTGGGCAGTCTCAGGCCCGGGCCGATACCGGCTCGCGCTCCACTGAGACTTGACCCAGGCAGCCACACACTTTGTTGTGGCCGCTTTGCTAAAATACTAAAATACAGAAATCCGAAATCCATATCTCTCCATTCTCAGCAATGGAAAACTAATTATCAAATGCTTGCTTGTCAGCAGCGCTGTTTTTTTGGGGTGGGGAAACTCCAACAATAGTGAGTTTTGTGCTGAAATATGGAAGGTAATCAAGGTAAAGAGAAAATGAAGTGAAATTTATCAGTTATGCAGGCAGGGGTGGGGGGTGGAGGGTGGGAGGTATATTGGGGTTTTTGGTGGTGGAATATGTGCTCTGGTGAAGGGTCGGGTGTTTGAGCATTGTATAACTGAGACATATATCTGAGAACTTTGTAACTTTCCACATAGTGATTCAATAAAATAAATTAAAAAGAAAGAAGAAGAACGTTCAGATATGGGAGAAACCCTCCTCAACTGAAAGGAAAAATGAAATATTTAAGACCCCCAAAAGTATTACTAATGTAGAGAGGATAAAGAATTTGTGTATGAAGTACTTGGAGTTTAAGATAAGAAACATATTGAGCTGCTACATTTGAAAAAAAGTTTGAGACAATACAAAGATGAAAAAAAGAAAAAAGGTATATCTCTTTCAAGAACTTGACAGCTAGTAAAAGTGATGGGAAATATATGGAGAATGCTAAAGTCAAACAGAACAAATATATAAAGATAAGAATGATGGGCGTCACAGATAGCTAAAACAATTCTTGAGAAAAAGACAATGGGAGGCATCACCCTCCCCAACCTCAAACTTTATTACAAAGCAGTAACAATTAAAACAGCATGGTACTGGAACAAAGGCAGAGCCGAAGACCAATGGAACAGGGTGGAATATCCCTACACACAACCCCAAATGTATGATCATCTAATCTTTGATAAGGGAGCAAGAGATGTGAAGTGGAGCAAGGAAAACCTCTTTAACAAATGGTGCTGGCACAACTGGACAACCACATGCAAAAGAATGGGCTTAGACCTCGACCTGTCACCATGCACAAAAGTCAGATCAAAATGGATTAAAGACCTCAACATCAGACCACAAACCATAAGGTTCATTGAAGACAAGGTTGGCAAAACCCTCCACAATATTGAAGATAAAGGTATCTTAAAAGATGACACGGAACTAAGCAATCTAGTAGAAACAGAGATCAACAGATGGGACTACATTAAACTAAAAAGCTTCTGCACCGCAAAAGATACAGTGACCAGAATACAAAGACTATCCACAGAATGGGAAAGGATATTCACACAATACCCATCAGATAAGGGGTTGATATCAATGGTATATAAAGCACTGGATGAACTCTACAAGAAGAAAACATCCAACCCCATCAGAAAATGGGGTGAAGAAATGAACAGAAACTTTACCAAGGAAGAGATGAGAATGGCCAAAAGGCACATGAAAAAGTGCTCTACATCACTAATCATCAGGGAGATGCAGATCAAAACAACCATGAGATACCACCTCACACCACAGAGACTAGCACACATCCAAAAGAACAAAAGCAACCACTGTTGGAGAGGATGTGGAGAGAAAGGGATCCTTCTACACTGCTGGTGGGAATGCCGGCTGGTTCAGTCCTTTTGGAAAACAATATGGATGATTCTCAAAAAATTAGATATTGAGCTCCCATTTGACCCAGCAATACCACTGCTGGGAATATATCCCAGAGAAGCTAAAAAGTATAGTCGAAATGACATCTGCACTTCTATGTTCATCGCAGCACTGTTTACAATAACCAGAATCTGGAAAAAACCCGAGTGCCCTAGAACAGATGACTGGTTGAAGAAACTTTGGTACATCTATACAATGGAATACTATGCAGCTGTTAGAAAAAATGAGGTCATGAAGTTTGCATATAAGTGGATCGGCATGGAAAGTATCATGCTAAGTGAAATGAGTCAGAAAGAGAGAGACAGACATAGAAAAATTGCACTCATCTGTGAAATATAGAATAACAGAGTAGGAGACTAACAACCAAGAATAGTAGAAATAAGTACCAGGAGGCTGACTCCATGGCTTGGAGGCTGGCCTCACATTCTGGGGAGAGGGCAACTCAGAGAAGGGAACACCAAGTAAATTGTGGTCGGAGGCCATGCGGGGGAAGGGTGATGCGGGCTGAATGTAGACTAGAGACTGAACACAGTGGCCACTCTACACCTTTATTGCGAACCACAACACCTACTTAGAGAACAAAAGGGAATACCCTGCCACAGTGGCGGGGTGGGGTGGGGGGAGATGGGATTGGGGAGGGTAGAAGGGATGTTGGGTGTACCGGTGGTGGAGAATGGGCACTGGTGAAGGGATGGGTTCTCAAACTTTGTATGGGGGAAACATGAGCACAAAAATGTGTAAATCTGTAACTGTACCCTCATGGTGATTCACTAATTAAAAATAAATAAATTTTAAAAAAAGAATGATGGGAGTTCAGACATGGGAAATATAGGTTTCAGTGGTAAGACTGTGTATAAAAAACTTCTACTATAATTGAGAATAAAGCTGCTGATGGGAGATATTTCAGCCTCTAACTTTTAAATACAGGATATTTCCAATCAGGATCATCTTGAGTCCCACTTTTATCCTCCAAGGTGAAATTGTAGAATGTGGGAGTGAGAAATGCTGTTATTGTTGGTAGAGAAACATAGCACCTTGATTCTACTTGCAGCACAAAATCAGTGGAAGATGGGGGCGCTGCATTTGTATTTCCTGAAGAGTTTACTTGTTCTGCTGTGCTGTTAATTTTTATGAAAAAATTCTTCATCTATAACCTGAGGGAATTGAACTTCCCAAAGTCTGAGTTCTAAGTCGAAGTTCCCTTTACTTGTTCAAGAGTAGAGCATGAATAATTTTTATTTATTGCTACATCCAAAATTCCCCACCCCCAATTCTAGTAGTCAATAAGTGTGTATTATCTTCCGTGATTTGTGAGAGTCAGGAGCATCGTAGCTGGGTGGGTTTGACTGGGAACTTCTGTGACATTTCAGTCATTCTGTCAGGGTTGTAATAATCTGAATAGTCAGCTGGGGCTGGGGAATGTCCTTTTAGGAAGGTTTAATCACAGAGTTGTGGACAGAATACTTCAGTCCTTTGCTATATGAGTCTAATCACAAGGCAGTCATGGTGACACTTTAGTCTTATTATCACAGCCCAGAGAGTTAGCACAGTGAATAGGGTGCTTGCCTTGCATGGAGCCAACATGAATTCCATCCCTGGCACTGCATGCAGTCCCCTGAGCATGGCCAGAAGTGATCCCTGAACACTAAGCCAGGAGGAAGCCCAAAGTACCACCGGGTGTGGCTCAGAAACAAGCAAACAAAAGACATACAAGAACTGTCTTTTGGAGTTAGTGATGAGATAGAGAGAAAGAAAGATGGAGGGAGGGAAATAGAGAAGCCATAGTACTAATATATATAATATATAATATATATTATATATATTGCTTTTTGGGTCACACCCGGTGATGCACAAAGGTTACTCCTGGCTTTGCCCTCAGGAATTACTCCTGGCAGTGCTCGGGGTACCATATGGGATGCTGGGAATCAAACCCGGGTTGGCCATGTGCAAGGCAAACGCCCTAACTGCTGTACTATCGCTCCAGCCCTGAGTACTAATATATTATAATCTTGGAAATCTTGGGTGCAAACATGCCATTACTTCTGCTCTATTCTCTCGGTACAATGTGGGAATGCAATGTGGGATATACACAAGGATGTGAATATCAGTGATCACTGAGAACCACGTGGTTACCATGACAAGCCTGGTCTGCAAGTTTTATAATGAATAGCAGCCCAGGGTGAAAGCTATGGTTGACATGTGCTTTGATATAGACCTTCTTGACACCACTGCCTTGGGAAGAGAAACCACAAAGGTGAGTTCGAAATGCTAGAATGGCTCTTGGAATCCTTAGAAGGGGTTTCTATAATGGCAAAAATAGGTTTGAGTTTGGACGTTGATGACAGCAAATGAAAAAAGGTTGAAAAAGACTAACTTTTTTCTCACTTAGGATTCCTCATTTTTGTGTTTCACTGTGTGATGAAAGAGAGTGTGCGGGAACAATGGCAGATACACCTCTGCTGTGGATGGTTGAGACTGGATAACTCTTCTGGTAAGATGCCAGTTTGGCTGCAGTTTTGTACTTCACAGGTTTTACAAAATGGATCAGATGAACTTGCTCCTCCTAACTTGAGTTCGTATAAAATCGGCATCAGCATTTAGGCAGTTTCCTTGTCAGGAAAATGATTTGTGGGCTGAGATGAATGAAGTCAAGTGAAGATGCTAACTTGGGCCATCTTTTAACTTAGTGAACTTTTCTTTTAGCCTGGATTCCTTAAATTGTTTTTTCTTGTTGTTACCTTAGTCCCAATTCAATTAAAAGAACATTGATTGAGTGCCTACTATCTTCCAGGAAGAGGTGATGTCTGGGCACTATCCAACAGTGTATTGAGTATAATGATTGTGGAGCTGGAGAGAACTTGTAAAAACACCTAAGATGCCTGGCTAGTTGGCTGCCTGGGTGGACCAGTGGCCCTTACTGTGTAGTGGGAGATGTATTAGACTCTGAGTTTGCTTCAGAGACTATCTCCAGTTTTGGCAAATGGATGTCTATGTGTCAAATGGCTCTTCTAAACAAGGCAGGGAGAGTCTCTTAATCTCAGTACAAAGCCCAGTCTATTTCCTTTATGGAGGTACATTTGAACTTGAAGAGTCTACCACCGGCTTTACCCCAGGCACATGTCAGGGCATATTATGGCCCCTGTGTTGGGTTCCAGATGAAGTAAGTAGGCACCCTTGGTAAGTGGATTGGTTCTACCTATATCACACATCACAGTTCAAACAGAATTATTGAAACCTTAGAGAAAAACTATCTCAATGAGGTGTCCAGAACATACACTTTTGTGCGTTGGGCTTAGGAAAAAACAGGATGATTGGGATGTAGTTAATATACTCTAAAATCCAGCCATTTGCATGCAGACTTTTATTAATTTTGTGTTTTCAGATGGCGGTAGCAGGTGTGCATTAAATGCTGGATTTAAACAGGAGAGACTGAAGAAATCTTTTGAGCACAAACTCTTGACACCATCCCTAAAGTCTACTGCAACTAGTTCCACTTTTAAATCTCTAGGCTCTCCTCAAGGCTCACCTTCAGAAATAAGCTTCCCAAATGGTGAGACAATACGTTTTGTTGTCTACACTTACAAAGACATTGTACTAATATAAGATCACTTATGTGACCCTAGCAAATGCTTCCTCCTTGAACTTAAGTGCTTGAGTGCATGTACATACCTGGGGTCCTTCTGAGTTGTGAAAAGGCATAGAAGCACCTTGTGAACTTTGTAAATACCAGTCTAGTGGTTTACTCGAATCATGTAGAAGAGACTACAAGTTAAAAGAAATTATGAGTAATTAAAAATAAATCAGTGTTGACCATTAAAACCAAAGGAACTTTTAGACTTTGTGAAGTGCATTTCCATTGCACAATATGTGCATAAGTATTCACTGTACTTTGCACCAAAGTTCTAGTGCCATCTCACATTCCAAAAGACCCTTCTACTCATTCACTCCTCCCCTCCCCTTTCCCTTTAGTAACCATAACCATACCATTGTAGAAGTCACCAAGATGAGGAATTAGTTTGGTGTTTTTTGCCATTTATCCTGCTTGAGTAACATATTCCA
Source organism: Sorex araneus (assembly GCF_027595985.1). Lineage (NCBI taxonomy): Eukaryota > Metazoa > Chordata > Mammalia > Eulipotyphla > Soricidae > Sorex > Sorex araneus. The sequence continues at coordinate 78,812,685 of NC_073313.1, read as the reverse complement.
CATATCGGTGAAACCATGTAATAGTCTTTCGTCTTCCAACTTATTTCACTTAGCTTAATTACCCGAGTATTCCATTTTTTTGTCCCACAGGGCATGGTTTCATGTTGGGGGGGAGTGGGCAAGACATACTCAGTGGTGGAGTTCAGAGGATTTTGCAATGCTGGGAATCCAACATGGAAATTTTGCATGCAAAGTATGTGCTATAGTCCTTTTTTTTTTTTGCATCACACCTGGCAATGCACAGGGGTTACTCCTGGCTCATGCACTCAGAAATTACTCCTGGCTGTGCTCAGGCGACCATATGGGATGCTGGGAATTGAACCCTCATTGGCCTCGTGCAAGTTAAATGCCCTACCTGGTGTGCTATCGCTTCAGCCCCATGCTATAGTCCTTGATCAGTCTCCCTGGCCCAATTTGAGATTATAGACCACAGTTTCTTTATCTGGTCATCTACTGATGAGCATTTTGGTGAACTCTGATTATTTTCTGTTGTCAATAATGCTGCTTTGAACATAGAGGTGCAAATAATCTTTACAAATTACTGTTCCCATAGCTTTTGGAGAATGCATAGGTAGGCCTTGTTTAATCATATTGAACTCCATTTTTTAAGTACTCTCCATACTGTTTTTCCATAGAGGCTATGCCATTTTAAATTTATAGTGACAGTGTACTGGAATTCATTTTTCTCCACATCCTTGCCTACACTTATTGCTCTAATCTTGACTATAGGTCCTTATCACAAATTTGAGGTGAAAACTCATTGTATTTGCATTTGCAAATAAGTGATGTTGAACAGTCATGTGTGTGTTTGGGAGAGTGAGAGCAGCTGCCTGTCGCTACTAGAGAATTTTTTATTCAGATCTTTTGTGCATTTGCTCATTGGTTTTATTTTCATGATGTGAATCTGTGTGAGTTCTTTGTGTATTTTGGATATAAATCCCTTGTCAGATTTATGATGTGCAAAGATGTTCTCCTAATTACCTTTTTGCTCTTGTGGTGTTTTTAAAAGTGTGTAGAAATGTCCTCATTTCACATAATTGTATTTGCTTATGAAATCATTCAATATTTTGGTTTTTAGCCACAATTGGCAGTGCTCAGGGATTAGTCCTGGCTCTGTGCTCAGAGATTATTTCTGATGAGGCTTGGGGGACCATATACAGTGCCAGGGATTGAACGAGGATCAGCCACATGCAAGTCCTACCCACCAACCTATCTTTCCAGCCCCTGTTTATGGAGAATTGGTCATGGGAGGTTTGGACCACACTCAGCTGTACTAAAGGCTGAATTCCAACCCTGTTCTCAGGGATTACTCCTAGTGGATCTCAAATTGGGTGCTGGGGATCAAACCTAGGTCAGACAAGTGCAAAGCAAGCACTCTAGACTATACTATCTCTCCAGCCACCTTACTAAGAAAAAAAAACGCAGTCACTCAGCCCAGCAGCAATAGAATACCCCTGAGCTTCAAAGCATTCTGAGATGCTCATCTTCCTCCATTGATAGCTAATTGTCTAGGTAATGAGACAGCTGTTGAGGCAATAATGGGTATTGGGAGGAATAGGCTAGAATAAGGGCTGGTCTAAGAGCCTAAAATAAAGATAAAGGCAAAGAGTTAAGAACCTCAAGTTGGTGTGATAACTGTGTTTGGTACACCCATTTGGAACTAGTGTAGTGGCCTTTGGTAGCATTTCTGAAGACCAAAGTAGACCCCAGATCACACACAGAGAATAGTGTTCTACTGACTTGACTGTAGCCATTCTCCTATCTCCTCAGTGCTGGTGACAGAGCTACCTCATTTAATGTCATTTCTGTTTTGTCAGCTCCAGGAGCAACATGACAACTTCAAATAAAAAAGAAAGCAAAAGGATGAAACCTGGGGCCAGAAAGCTTTTGACTTGAGTCACTAACTTTGGACTTGGGGCATATTATGTCCCTGTTCACAGCTACACTCTCTCTGTCTTCAATGTGACTGATGTGGTGACTGATATCCAATATGCTAGCGAGTTTTAAGACTAAAGGATGCCTCGCTATTTTCTGGTTTAGCAAATTGATCAGTCAACAGAATCTTAGTATTTTTCCACAATACCAGATTATGGAATCTTCATTTCTCTATAGTGGTTCACCATGTCCAAAATATTTGGAGAAACTAAACAAAGATGTATAAAAGAAAACAAGGGGCTGTATAGATACTACAGCAGGTTAAGGCATCTGCCATGCACTCACCCAACCTGGGTTTAATCCCCAGCATACACATGATACCATGAGCAATTCTAGAAGTGAACCCTGAACACAGAGCTAGAAGTGTGGACACACCCAGGTGTGGCCGAAAAAAAAAGTTAAAATAGAAAAAGAAAAATAGTGATTTACCACCCATGATCATAATTACTGATCTTTTTTGTTTGTTGTTTTGTTATGTTTAAAATTTATTGAATCACTGTGAGATAGTTACAAGATTTCATGTTTGGGTTACAATCACACAATGATCAAACAACCATCCCTCCACCAGTGCATATTTCCCCCACCAATATCCCCCACATACCCCCCCTTTCCCGCCTTCCCCCTGCCTCTATGGCAGACAATATTCCCCATACTCTCTGTCTAGTTTTGGCATTATGGCTTGCAACACAGACACTGAGAGGTCATCATGCTTGGTCCATTAATTACTTTCAGCATGCATCTCCCATCCCAACTGGTTCCCTCCAGCCGTCATTTTCTTAGTGATCCCTTCTCTATTCCATCTGCCTTCTCCCCTCTGCTCATGAAGCAGTCTTCCAGAGGATTGCCCCATAGCTGGAAGGACTACTGATCTTTAGACCAGTATTCAGGACAAGTGGCTGTTGCAGATCAGTAGAATAGAAAACAGTCGAGACTTTTCTTTTCAGGAGTATTTGAAAATGCTGTATTCAAGATTTCTCCTCTCCTCTTCCACCACCTCCTCCTCCTCTATTTGGGAGCCACACCTGCTGATGCTCAAGGCCTGTGCTGAGAAGTGACTATTGGTGGCATTTAGGGACCATATATGGTGCTGGGGTTAGAACCAGAGTTGGCCACATGCAAGGCAATTGCCTTAAGTCATACACTATCTCTCCAGTCCTAGATGCAAAATGTTAATGCCTTGTCAAATGATAGGCCATGAGATCCAAGAGGCCTGTGACTGACAGTGAGGTGCTCATCAATCATGAGTACCACTTTTGAGTCCTAAAATTGCACCCTGTAGGATTCCAGAAACTTGACTTGCTTCACTTGGATTGAAAAGGACTCTACTATCACTTTATACTGTTGGGGTTCAGAATCAACCTAAACTTCCAAGACTATCATATTCCTAGAGGATCTAGTATGTCTGTGTTATCATTTAATGTGGTTGCTTCCTAAAGGATTTTTCCATGGATATCCTCCAAGAATTCAAGGATTATCCAAGAACATCCTCCCAAATGCAAATTTACCAAGAATAGCTTTTCTGCTACTCACAGTGCAGAAGCATGTATACTCACCAGTGCCAGAAGCATGTACACATGCTTAATCACGTAAATGGTGGTGTCAGGATGAATGAATCTACCCAGGCTTACAGGACACTATCCATAGAAAGTGTCACAACTTGCCATAACTTTCTAATCCTTCTATTAATTGATTCATTAAATAAATATTTTGTTTTGGTTTGAGGGGCTGTACCTCTTGGTGCTAAGGGCTTACCCCTGGTTCTGCACACGGATCACTCCTGATGGTGCTCAGGGGACCATATGTGATGGGCAGTGATTGAACAAAAAGGTCAGCTACTTGCAAGGTGCCCTACCTACTGTACTATTGCTCCTGTCTTTCAATAACTATTTCTTACACTTCCTCTATGTGAAAAGTCCCCAGTGCCCATAACTGAAACTTGTTCTTTTTTTCCCTTCTTAACATAGGTGACTTTGATGAAGATCCCTACTAGCTTCTCTCCCTTGAGTTGTTGAAGTTGTGCCTAATTACGTGAGAAGAATTTAGCCTGTGGAAATCCAAATAAATTTCGTTCACAAACAAACATATTTTCAAGAATTCCCAGCAAGAGATACCCCTCTTTTCTTCCCCCGCCACACCCCATGTACCTCCCCAATCCCAGAATGGGGGAAATGTCGAATTTCTGAAGCTATCTGCTTCAAATTTGTAGTCACAATATTATTTTGGAGAAGGGACAGAATGAGATAGTATTTAGTGAATGTTCAATTGATAGTAATACATCTATTCCATTCATTAGTTGTTCCTTTGTCTTACTATACTTAAATGTGATAGTGTGTCACTTATTAGGAAATAAAGATTTGCAGCATGGAGCTTCCAACAGTGCTACAGTGCTCTGTGCTCGGGAGTGACCCTGGCCATGCTCAAGAGACCCTATGCCTTTCTAGGGATTAGAATCTGGATTCAACTTCATGGAAGGTAAGTATCTTAACTCTTGTACTATCTCTGTTTCAGAAAAAGAGGATGGATGGAAGGAAGGAAGGAAGGAAGGAAGGAAGGAAGGAAGGAAGGAAGGAAGGAAGGAAGGAAGGAAGGAAGGAAGGAAGGAAGGAAGGAAGGAAGGAAGGAAGGAAGGAAGGAAGGAAGGAAGGAAGGAAGGAAGTGTTCAGGGTCTTTAATGTTCTAAGAGGAAATCAACTTCAGGTGACTGAAGTTTCCTGACCCTGTGTGTCTGACACCCAGGAGTTTGGAGAAGCCAGAAGGTCATACCTTGAATGGGGTGAGGGACTCTATAATGTTGACCTATCATGCCAAAGCACCTGTACACCATATTATTCAAGCCACTCTTTTGATTGAAGCCCCATGCTAAAACATAAACACGTTTTGTGGGAAAGGTGGCTCATCAATCCATAGCCCCTCATGAGTTCCTGAGTGGGATGATTTCTCAGCCAAGACAGCTCCTGAGGAAAGTAACAGAATAGCTGACAGAAACTGCTGGGTCTCTCTAGGTAGCAAAG